>NW_017731646.1:295043-353010 GCF_001890085.2 Hipposideros armiger | reverse complement strand
AAAAAAAAGGTAATTAAGGAGGCAGATGAAATTACGGTTGCTAATCAGCTGACCTTAAGACAGGAAGATTATCCAAGGCTATCCAGGTGGGCCCAATGTAATCGCAAGGGTGCTTAAAAACAGAAGAGAAAGCAGAGGAGTCAGAGAAAGATGTGAGGATGGAACAAGGGAACCACAAACCACAGAATTTGGGGGCCTCTAGAAGCTGGAAAAGCAGGGGCAATGGATTCTCTCAGCCTCCAAAAAGGAATATAGCCCTCCCTGCAGGCACCCTGATTTTAGCCTCATGAGACCCATGTCAAATTTCTGAACCGCGCGGAACTGTAACACAATCAATTTGTGTTGTTTTTAAGACACTAAGTTTGTGGTAATCTGTTACGGCAGCAATAGAAAACTAATAGAGTACTCTATGGTTATTTAACTCTTTCAAAAGTGTGTGAAAGGTGTGTTATCTCCCCCAGTATAAATTGCCAATTTCCGAAGACCAGAGACAATGAAAGTATCTTTTAAAATTCCCTCTTTTAATGTTCATGTTAATTAGGGTTCTTTGGGTTGCAATTAACAGAAAACTTAGCACAAAATTTCATAAGCTGGAAACCTGGCTTAATCAATGAAAAGTTCTGAAATAGGTCTAGCTTCAGGCAGAGTGGGGGGAAAAAGATGCTCAAGTGATTTTGATGTTGTCAGAAACCCATCTCTGATCTGTGCTTTCCTTTCTGCTCATTTTATTCTCAGGTAGGCTGTTTTTACCTGGTGGGAAAGACATCCATTGGCAACTCCAGGCTTACTTTCCACTGGCTTAGCAACCCCAAAAGAGAGGAACTCCTAAACGCTAGGGGTTAACACTTACTGGGTTTTCTTGTGTCACCTGCCTGACCCTGATCTAATCATGGGGACCGAAGGTGTACCAGAGTCTCATCCCTGGGCCTGCCTGGGTCTTGTGCCTGTCCCAGGAGAGCAGGAGCGGGGTCAGCGCCCTCTACCCACAGTGTGTAAAATGAGGGTGCAGAGTGTCTGCAGTGAGCCCCCTTTCCCTATAATGGCGGAGCAGGGAGTATTGCCAGAAGCAGGATATCAGGGAAATGAATGGACTTTGAAGTCAGACAGATTTAGGTTTGAATGCTGTCACTATCCTTTACTAATTGGATGTCTACCAGCAAATCTTACAACCTTTCTGAGCCTCAGTTCTTCATAAGCAAAGTTATATAACAGTGTGTGTCTCATTGAGCAGTTCTTAAACCAGCTCATCTGCGTGTAGCTGCCTAGCACTGTGCCTGACATGGACAAGGAGGAAAATGTGCTCAGGAAATGCAGGTTCCCTTCCCTCTTCCTTTTCAGTGAAGGTGGGTGTCCTGCAGCCAGGCAGCCTCCTCCAGAACACCTCTACCCTGGCTCATGTTCCTCTAGTCTCCAGAAAGCCTTATTCTTTTGCACTGTAGGTCAACTTGAGACTACCAGCTCCTCAGGGGGCTTCTTGGCCATCTCAGACTCCTTCATGTTTCTCTAGCTGAAAGGGGGTGCTCTTGAGTTACTTATTTAGTAGCAGTGACCCCCTGTGCTCCTGCAAGAGGTATTCCTTGCAGGATGTACCTGCTCAGGCTTTAATCTGCAGTGGGAGGAAAATGTAAGAGCTGATGTGCACACAGAGCTGCTTTCATTTCCCTCCAAACCTGAAGCATCCCACTGCCCTGGAGACAGGGGCTGCTGCTTGGACATCAAAGTGGAGCAGGCAAAGCCCAGAGTGCTTACAAAATCTGCTAAATGTTCAGCAAATCAATAGCAAAGCTGGGAGTGGATATTTAGAACTAAATGGAAGCAAATTAAATGGAACTAAATGGCTCTCAAAGTTCTCAAATTAAGGGAAAAAAAATCTATCTGGCACTGTACCCAGAGCTATCCTGTTCATTATCTCACATCTTACCTCAAGCTATCACTACCCACGTCAAGAGCTAAAACAGAACTGGCAGAGCCCCACACAGAATTCCAACCACAGTTAGTTCCTTTCTATGAGAACTCTATACAGAAAGAGTAGGAAGGGGTAGATAGAATATTTCTAAGGCTTTAAGACCCATCATTAGTTCCTTAGTTCCTCACTTCTTTTAAATCTGACTGTATTTTGTATACTGGCTTAGGTACCTCAATTCCAGACCTCAACCATTCCTGGTAGGTAAGTACTGAAATAACTTCTGAGTCTTGATGGAGAGAGTTTTCCTCATCACCTACATGCAGCCAGAAGATAGAAAAACTGCTAAAAACTCCATTTCACTGGAAACCAAGTGGAAAATCTCATTGCAGTTCTGGTCCAGGCCAATAAAGATGAACAATCCAATAGTGGGGAGGGTAGGAGAAGAGAGGGGAGAGTTTGGGGGAGAATAAATAGAGAAAAAAAGAAAAGAAAACCCTAACACTATCTTCAAATGTCAGGGTACAAAATGAAGTTAAGTTGCCCAGATGCACAGAATGAAAACACTTAGCCATCACCCAGAATCTATAAGCATAAATAATGAGCTACATATGAGCCTACTCAAAGAAGGCACAAATCCCATTGGCAGGTCTGCTTAAAAAATATATTAAAAAAAAGTAAAAGACCCTGCAAACATCATTAACTCACCCTCAACCTGCTTCTAAAGGAAAATGTCAAGTAATGAAATGATATCAGTGGGAAGATGTGGGTCACAAACAAGGGAAGGCTGCAGAGTAAATGACATCCTTAGAATCTGCAAAGCTTTAAGGGGAGATGGTGAAAATGGCTGGTTTTGCTTTTACACAGACGCTCAGCTTTCTGCATTTTCCTCCTGAGGCAGCAGGAGGGTCCACCATGCCTTATTTTGCATACTTAGCTTCTCAGAAGAAAAGCAATATGGTGTACCATTGGGGGTGGGTAACAGCAGTCTAAAACATTTAAAGCAAAAAATCGAAGCGAAGTATTGCCATGTTAACCTTCCAACATGAACTGAGTTAATTTATGTTCAGACTGGCTGATAGTTTGGCAGGAAGGGTCACAGCCTCGCTTCTTTATAAACCAGGGGAAGTTTTATGGCGGCTCGTAACAGTGCTGACCCTTCCTCCTTTGGGGCCATTCTTTTCTCTGAGCTCTGCTCTAGGTTTTGTAAGTACCGCACTCCCTAACATTTTCCCTTATGTTTCTTTGGACGTGCCTTCTTAATCTCCTACAAAGACGGCGCTTCTCCTCTTCTTGATGTTCCCCCAGGCTTTTCTCCAGGCCTCTCCTCTTGACTGAGCTCACTCTCCTTGGCTGTCCTGGTCTGCCCTCACGACCTCAGTTACAATCCGTGTGCTCAGGACCATCTTCCCTTCTGAGCCCCAGTGCTATATAAAAGCTGCTTCATTAGACAGCCCCACTCTGGTTCCTCTTTGCAATGTGTCCTTCAAATTCTTTAACTTTCCCTTCCAAAACTGTGGCATTCTTGGCACTTGTGTTTCAGTTTCAGTGACTGGCCCGACTGTACTAACAAAAAACTGGTTGACATCCTTAACACCAGCTTCTTGCCCGTTGCCTACATCCATTCAATCCTCAGGCACTGTCTAGTCTACCTTCTACCGTATTTATTGAATCAATCCACCTTACCATCTCCATTTTGCCAATACCCTTGTCCAAGTTATGCCAGATAAGCTACCCTTGTCCAAGTTATGACAGATAAGCTATCAGCGGGCAGATAAGAGTAGAGGTTAAAAGGTTGCCGGTTCGACTCCCACATGGGATGGTGGGTTACGCTCACCTGCAACTAAGATTAAACACGGCACCTTGAGCTGAGCAGCCATGACCTGCTGACGGGTGGCCAGATGGCAACTGGACTTGGAGCTGAGCTAGATGTGCCTCCACAACTAAGGTTGAAGGACAACAACTTGGCTGTTCCCCTTCCCCAATTCCCCAACACTGTTTCCCTCCCCCAATTCCCCAATTAAAAAAAAAAGAGTAGTGGTTAAGAGACCTGTCTCTGGAGCCAGGGTTTAAATTCCAGCACTACCTCATACTACCCTTGAGTAAGTCATTTAAATCCATTTATGCTTCAGTTTTCTCATCTGTACACAGAAAGGATAATACGACAAACTTCACAGAGTTGTAAAAATTAATGACAATACATGGAAAGGGCTTGGAAGAGTACCTATCACATAGTCAGTTCAAGAAAGTGCTAGCTGTGGTTACCAGGATTATTATTATTATTTTCACTGTTATTATGATTGCCAACTTGATAATGGAATCACTCATCTAACTTCATCTCCTTATATCCATTAATACATTTCTCCAATATTTTCTGCACATTACTTCAAGAGTTATGGCTCCTGGGCCGGTCGAGTGGCGCGTTGGTTAACAGCTGGCTTGGGACGCCATCTCTGAGCAGCAGGGCCCCGGTTTGGATCTCACATATGAGGGCCAGTGTCGCTGTGCCCTCTACAGCTAAGATGGTGAACAACAGCTCCACCTGGAGCTGGGCTGCTGTGAGTCACCGGCAACGGTGTAAGCTGCAGTGGGGTTGCAGTGGGCTGCCATTAGCTACTGTGAGTGGCTGGCAGCTGGCGTGAGCTGCCAAGAGCCGCTGTGAGCGGCCCTCCAGTGGCTGGTGACTGATCTGCCTCGCCCGGGAAGAGCGCAATGATAATACCAACATGGGCCAGTGAAGCGACATCCTCCACAACTAGACTGAAGAACAAAAGGACAGCAACTTGTCTGTTCCCCTTCCCTGATTGCCCAGCGCTGTCCCCCTCCCTCATTCCCCAATAAAATCTTAAAAAAAAAAAAAAGAGTATGTCTCCTGAAGGCAAATCCTATTATGTCATCACCTTGCTTATTCAGTTTCCCTCAGGATAAAGTCCAAATCCCTTGACATCACTTAAGAGGCTCTTCAGTACCTGGCTCTTCCCTGCAACTGTCTTGCAACTAGTCCTTTCTGACACCTCTGGTCCTTTTCATATGACTGAAATACTTCCCCTTCTTTACACAGATAACTCCTGCTCTCCCATAAATTCTCCATTGAGTGTTCTTTGCCTATATTGGGGAAATTTAATTGAAAACAAAATTTTCCCCCAGCTCAAAAAACTTCCCTACAAGGGAGTAGAGATTAAAAAAAAAGTTTTATTATTGAATAAGCATTAAACTAGAATGTGATATGTGTCACAGGCAACGCCCTAAGAAACTATGAATACAGAAAAACCTGTTATCATTTTGAAGCCAAGATACAACTCATAACATACATGTTTTCAAGATAAATAATAACTAGTCCTCAAGTAAGAGGACTTGGCAGTATCATTTGTGTCACGTGGTTCACCCTAACTTTACCTGGTAATTGGGTTGATCATCTGTGTATGCTAATTGGCTTTATCCAGAAGAAAAACAAATTTCTCAGACCTTTATGACAAGAAGCAGTTTTGCAACTGAGAGCAAAGTGCTCACTAAGTTAGACTCTTACTCTCACGCAGAAACTGGGAAATAGGGGTGCTCTCGCCCTAGATGTTCATGGTTTCAGAGAGACAGCTCCAAGGTCCTTGAGAAAGACATTTTGGATCATAAAGATGACAAAAGATCTATCTAGTTTTCAAAAGGATTCATATACATTTCAAAGAGAGGAGAAAGAGCTTATAATTACAAGTTTTCTAAGGTAAATGGTCTGAGAAAAAAAAAAAGAGAGGAAAACCTCTTCCCTTATTTTCAACAGGGAGAATTAAGCCTTTTTATTTTTAATTTGTATTTGTCCCTACACTGGCACCAGAATAGGTTATAAGCCTGCCATGTCTACCTGAAAAGCACTCTTTTCTACTCATGTATTACACTTGAAGCAGTCATTCAGTATTTCATTCATTCAATATTTAATGGGTGCCCACGAGGTGCTGGATATTGGCTCTGTGGTGGTTAACAGACTGACATGGTCTTATCTGAATGAAGCTTACAGTTAATGAGGGAGTGAAACAAATAATTAAACAAATAAAACAACTGTATAATTAAAATTGTGATAATTATAAAACAAACATATCACTTTCAAATTGAAACATTTTGTTCAAGAATTAATTCATGATTGAATAAATATAGATCCAGGGTGCCATAATTTAAGGAAGAGAGACTGTTTGGACAAATAAAAAACAACAACTAGGATTGGAATTGGTCTCTATTTCCCATAGAGAGTGACTTCCTGTCACGTGGGCAGGAACTGTTGAGAGTGAGGAAATAGGGTCATGCTGCTATTGTCGTCCCCCTCTTCAGAGGATAAGAGGACTGCGTAAACAAACTTTTCATGAAGCTGAAATATTAACGCTAATGCAGATTCAGTCAAATTGTATGACTCTAAAACCAGTGTTCTACTTCCCAGGAGAGGAATGAAGAGAACTAGTCAATTTGTTAGATGGTGGCTGAGTCAACCTAGACCATATATTTCATTCTAGGATTTGTGAGAAAGGGGTGGAAATCAGAGATTTATGAGAGGAAGAATGAGGCAATACCATAGCCAATTCCGATTGGCCTGTTTCCAAGCGCCCTGCCCATGTGGGCAACATCTGTGCCTTATGTTCACCCCCATTCCATGTCCCAGACAGAGATATACCCCACTGCTCACCAAGATAAATTCCGTCATTCCATTCTATGCCCCTACCTAATGGTTTTTTTAAATGTTAACTCTGATCCAGTCAAGGAGACTCCCTCCTTGGAAGACGTAAGGGTGGTATAAACAACTCCTTTGACGCTGATTTAAGTTGTCTGGGGGAACATCTTTAGAGATAAACACCAGGGGTATTATGCTCTGAAACTATAGTAGTGACCTCTAATTCCTATTTGGTGGGCTTCAGAGGGGAGAATTTAGCTTGAAGCAGTGATTTAGTTTGCATCAGAATCACCTCTAGGGACTGGAGTTTCTAATTCAGTAAGCCTGGGTTATAGCCTGAGAATTTGCATTTCTAACAATTTCCCACATGATGCTGAAGGTGCTGGTCTAAGGCCCAAACTTTGAAACACCAGTTTGATATTAATTTTTGCTAATCTTAATTTGCACATTAGAATTATCTGAAGTGCTTTTTAAAAATACTGATGCTGGAGTATTACATCGGACCAATAAAATCAGAATCCCTTGCAACAGGGCCAGCCATCTATCTGTATCTTTTAAAGTGCCACAAAAAAATCAGGATTGGGAACAACTGTTTTAGCTAAAGCCCTGGTGAAAGAAAGACAAGAATGAGGGGAAGGTAGAAAGTGTATGGTGTGAACATCAGTGAATGCCCACCTTCTCTAGATATGTGGGAAAGTATAAAGTAGAACCAAAACATGGTGGATTTCATGATTATATGGTCCAAGCCTCTCCTATGAAAGACGGACCAGAGAAGGGGAGTGACTTATCTACAATTTCACAGCAGATGAATAGTTGACTTAGACTTGACCCCAAGTTCTCATGATTTCCAGTCCAGTGATTTTTTTGCCCCCCGGTTAAACTTAAATTTCAGCTCTAACAATCTCCAAAAACACTTAGGAGCAATTCAGAGACAGGCAATAAACAGACACAAGAATGCAATGTGATAAACCCCATGCTATGGGAACAGGAACACTAAGGTGGGTTATTTAGCTCCATCTAGTAGGGTAAAGTGATGAGTCAGCATTAACCAGTGGCCAGCAAAGGGAAATTTAGAGAGAGAGAAAAAGCACAAGCTGAAGCCTAAGGTTGGTTTGTGAGGGATGTGCATACTTTTTCAGAAGAGCTGCAGCATAAAGAGGGAGGGAGGTAGGGCTCAGAGCTTAAAGGACCTAGATCTTATAGGTAACGGGGGGGGGGGGGGGGGCGACATGATGCTTTTTAAATAACAAAGTGTGAAATAACAGAGTAAGATTTGCATTTTAGATAGGTCACTTTATCAGTGGTAAAGAAGTTTGATTTGAGAAGGGCTAGGGTGTAGGTTGGGGAACATTTAGGGTGCCTTTGAAACAATTCAGGGGAGATGTATTACGGGTGCATCTTCAGGCAGAAGTATAGGGATCAGGAATGAGCAATGGATTTGAGAGGCTTTGGGGACTGAATAACCCAAGAACTTGGAGACTGATTTGAGATGGCGTATGAGAGTGGAAGGCAGATCAAGGATGAGGCCCATGGCTCACTGGACTGTGCAATGAGGAGCAATTGCAATGGGAACATCACAGGAAAGGCATGTATGGAGAACAAGAGCATCATCTGAAGGACACTGAGTGCTGAGGGGTCTGTAGATTTGAAAGTGGAGAAGTCTAGTACTTGTTGGGCAAGAAAAGCAATTGTCCACAATTCCCATTCACAGATTTACAATCACAGGAGTAGCTGATAAAAACCAGTATGCAATCATGGAAACTTGGCCGGCAGGGGGTGGGTGGGGGTGGGGGTGGCTGTGATGCCAAAATTTCAAGGAAAGGCAGAGCAAGAGGGGCCAGTGTGAGTCATCATTCCTCTACATCACATTTCCTCTACTCCTCACCCATGCCTTAAGAAGAAACCTCGCTTCCTGCTTCTTCTTCTTCTTTCCAAAATAATAAGGAAAGCAAGAGACGAGTAAATCTATACAATAAAGAGATGGATGGAAGAAAAGTATGGAAGAATGAAGAAAAGAGTCTCCTATCTGGGGTCCAGAAGAGAATTTTGGAGACCGTGGTGTGAGAGGCTCCAGTCCAACTTTGCGGTTTAAAACTTGACAGGGTTATAGGAATCTTTTTTGTTGTTGTTTTTTGTTTTTTTGTTATAGGAATCTTTGATAAGTGTGGCTGAATTAAATACCCTTTCATGTTCTTTTAGGGATATAAGGCTAAGTTGCTTTTAGTTGTTGCTCTGGACATCTTTGAAAAAGTCTCTGAGTGGAGACTGAGCAACATAACATG
Organism: Hipposideros armiger; assembly: GCF_001890085.2. Taxonomy (NCBI): domain Eukaryota; kingdom Metazoa; phylum Chordata; class Mammalia; order Chiroptera; family Hipposideridae; genus Hipposideros; species Hipposideros armiger. The sequence continues at coordinate 344,177 of NW_017731646.1, read as the reverse complement.
ACAGATTTATTGGGGTTTTAAGAAGGGATCATCAGGGCGGTCGGAAGCCCCCAGAAGAGAGTAATGCCACAGAAATCAATGAAATGAGAGGTCCACAGCTTCGAAAGCTGCTGAGAGGTCAAGTAACCGCAGTCAAGTTGTGTTGACGTAATTTTGAAAGAGAGGAGTCAGAAGAAGTCAACAGACAAAGAATGAATGGAAGGTAAAGGAGTGGGACAATGAGTTTGATCTTCTCTAACAGAAAGCTTGAAGGATAGAGGAAAGAATTAGGAGTAACTAAAGGGAAATAAGGAGACTAGTTGAAGTGAGACAGCAGTTTACTAGTGTACAAAGTCATTGATCTGAGCAGGTATTATCAGTTCAAACACTTTGATTCTCTCCTCCTCATGAATCAAAGGCCACTTTCTCTTCCCTGATAACTTGATCTCTGAGCCACTTACCTCATTAATGCACATTATTCTCATGGAATAATACTAAAGAAGGAATAGAAAATCAGAAGAAAGCAGGTTTTTATCTACGAATATTTTGGAGAGGACTTTTCATGCTTTCAGAGCAGTTTTGTTGATTTTTTTGTTTGTTTTAGTTTAGAAAATGCCCCTATAAAAAATATTACAGAAAAATGTTTAAAATGAAATCATCAGGATTCAGTTCTCTCTTTTAATGAAAACATTGTTAATAAAAATATGTACTTCAACAGTAAAAATGGTGTCTCTACACAGACTAGCCTCTGCTAGAAATGAAACGTCTCCAGCTTACTCTGAATGAGGTAATAGCGTCTTTAGAGAGGAAGATTCATTTAGGAGAAAAGTTAAAGTCATAGCCATCCTTACATTCTTACTTGAAAATTCAGAACGCTCCTCTTTGATGATTTTCAGTCAAGATCAGCTTGCCTTGAAAGCAGGCATGGCAATAGTGTGCTAAAAACGTGGCAAAACTATCTTTCAATTACTGAAAGAGGGTTGATTCTCTGCTGTTAGACATCCATTTTTTAGGGTTTGGTATTGCCTTGTCTCAAAATGTCAGACCAGTGCTACAGAAAATGTGATCTGTAGAACAGCAGAACAGACAATACCAGGCATGTGTCAGAAATGCTAATTTTTCCACCTCACTCTAGATCTACCGAAGCAGAATTGCTGGGAGTAGGGCCCAAGAATGTGTGTTTTAACAAACCTTCCAAGTGATTCTTGTGTCTGCTGAGTGTGGGAAGCATTGCTGGAGGCTCTCGGGAAGGAACCTGTCTTATCTACATCTGTGTGTTAGATTATCTTCCTTTACCCCCTTTGGGCCCATTCCCCACCATTCTCACACCTCTGTGTTTAAGGAACTGATCTGTATTGATAACAACAGCAGTATCCTGTGGGGTTTGATTGATAGAAGGTACCAGGAGATGGATGTGAGAGGAGTGAGTTCGAGGTGTTTATTTCTTCCCAATGCCCTTCCTACAAGGTCATCAAGGGCTGAAGGCTCCTTTTAACTGAAGGTCACAGCTTCCCATCAGTCAGCTTTCTCCACACAGCTTAACCTGACTCAGTTTCCCTCCTCTCAGCTTGTCTTGTATAGTGGTGGTAAGGCCTTCCTCACCATTGCTGTTAACAGTCCCAGGAAACTGCACTATCCTTTGTAATTTAATTCCACCCAACTGTTAATTTGTAAATAGTCACTTTATGATGCTCTCTTCAAATCACCCATCTTAAGCGTGCCACCCATTTTCTTTCAGGACCCTGACTGACAAAATCCGCATATTCCCAATGCCTAACATAATGGTCAATAAATATTTATAGAAGATGTAAAGGAAGGAAAATACATATGAAAAGGAGTAACCTTCCCTATGAGGATCAGTCATTAGTAGCTTAGTGGCTTTATAAGGTTTTCTTTTAATATGCCACCCAATTGGCTAATTTGAAAATAGGATATGGATTTTAACAGGCGTGCGGTCCAGCGTACTGGCTTTGGGAAGTACCAGCCGGAACACACCCCTAGTGCATTAAGTGGGAGGCGGTTAATCCTAAGGATCCTCAAAATTCACTGCCCTCACCTCTTTTAGTTTCAAGAGTAAAATCGCTGAACATGGTCACAAAGGAAGAAAAGACAAAGTAGATAATTCAAAAACAATGAATAAACTCAGGAACTAGCAAGGGTAATTGTTGGGAGAAGACCTTACAATAATAAATTAAATTCTGGCTCTTATGGGTGGTAGAAGATATCCAACTGGCTCATGCTTACGATGTGGCAATATTAGGGGCAAAGTTCTAGTGCTTGGAATGGTGCCATGTCTGTATTATTACTCAGCAGACATTTTTAAAAATGTCTATTTTCTTACATCAAGGGAGCAAGCTACGGATATCAATGTCTCCTATTTTCATAGAACCTGCCCATTGTTCCTGTTAACCGATCTATGGTGCACTCTCTAGCCTTCGCCAGCATTGGAAACCACTGTGGCTGTGAATCAAAAGGACTAGGGTGACGTGCACTTTGTGACCTGGTACACGAAAGCACCCCACACTCCATCACCTTATTCTACTTCTCCCAGCTCAAGCTTTAGGGGCCAATGGTAACCACTTATCACTATGTAAACAAACACAAATAGATGGACAATGGACATTGTTTGTTTAGAGCTCTGATACCCTGGCTATGCATCCTCTAAAGTTTTAGAATTCTTTTCTAAGACCACTGAGTTTACCAATCAGCTTATCAAAACAGGCAATCCTGCGAAGTTGTTTTTTTTGTTTTGTTTTGTTTTTATGTTTCTATCTGCAGCATAATTTTGTATATGCTGCTTTTTTCCACCCAGAATTCCTTCAACATAACTTGATTCACCTCTTCAGATTTCTATTCTGGCTCACCACATGTCAAACCTTGCTAAGCAAATGGAGAAACAACACTCAACATATCTCTTCCTGTCAACAGCCACATCTGTGTTCGAGTCATTAAAGACTAGAACCTGAATTTCATCCCACTGTTTACTCTCATATCAAACCCTGCAAGGAATGTATACGAGAACTTTCCTTTATTATTATGGATTCAGGTATACAAGGGCTCAGAATCCATAATCTTATGTTTAGCATCTTGTGTCTTGATTGCTAATTAAAGTAACGAATCTCCAATGAATTCTTCAACCACATGATGCATGCCTTGCCTGAAAGAATGCAAATATAGCTACTCTGCCAGACACAGTACACCTTCTACTAAAGACAAGGAAACTGTAGTCACCAATATGAAATGTCATCTGGTTAAATCATTTTAACCACAGAATAGTAGCTTCTATATCTACCTAAGTTTTTGTACTTCAGTCCCTGCAAGGATTATTTCTACTTGAGGGCACCGAATACCAGTAGATTCTAAGTTCTCAAAGTAGAAAACAGTTACTAAAGTCAAAATATATTGTGCCCAAGAAATGACACCCAGTCTAGAAAGAAATGACAATATTTGGGTAGCTGGTAATTTGTAATATTTTAAAACCCATCTGAATATTTGGGAATGAGGGACCACCCTCTCAACCTATCAAGCTGGGTGGAATGATTGTTTTATACACATTTGAAAGTAAGCCATCAGCTTTTAAAAATTCAGTAAGAAAGAAATATCGGCAATAGTTGGCTGTATGTGCAGGTTTCATCTTCCCTGCCCACATTACACCAAGTCAAGTGTCTATCATATCATGTATCACATGTCATCAGCCTCCTGTTGGAAGTGCCACGGTCACTTCAAACTCAGCAAGTCAAAAACTGATCTCATCAGTCTGCCCTTTCTATTATTCTCCCTCTTGTGACTGTTATCACAGTGAATAGTAACTTGTTTACCCAGCTACCCAAAGCAAAACTGGCTGACATTCCCATCTCCAACCAATCACCAAGTCCTCTTTTTTCTTATTTCTATGCAATTTATCAAATTCTTCCCTTTTTATTCTCAACAGTCTTCATTTTGTTCCTCAAAATTTCTTACCTCAAGAAGTGAAATTTCTTTCTAATGAGTCTCTCTGACTCCAGGCTTTCAATTAATTTGCCTCTCAATTAATTCTCCAATAATTTCAAACTGCTTTTCTGAAAATACAAATATGATCCTTGGTTTATAGATCTTTAAGTAGCTCCTCATATCTTTAAATGACTTTTTAAAAATTCAAATCCCATATTATGGCACACAAACTGCTTAATAAAATGGCCCAGGCTGTGTCTTCAGCCTTATTTCTTGCCACTCTTCATTTCTAATTTACTGTCAAGCTGTAATAAGCTACTTATAGTTTCCTCAACAAGGCCTGGTCTCTTTAGCCTTCACGCACTGGCTTGGATCTCATCCAGGACGTTGGTGACTCCCAAAGCACATGTGACAATGTCTGGAGACACTTTTTGATTGTCAGGACTGAGAGGGGTGCTACTGGTATGTACAGGACAGCCTCCCTCAACAAAGAATTACCCAGTCAAAAATGTCAATAGTTCTAGGATTGAGAACCCATACTCTGCTCCCTCTTCTTCCCTTGTGTGGCAGAGACTACTAATTATTCACAGTGTTCATTCTTCACTAACCTCCCAAGTTTTAATAGCCAAACCTCCCAGGTTTTAGCTGGGCATCCAGTCCCTTAGATCGACAATATTCCCAGCTTCCCTTGCACCAACAGAGGCCTGTGTGCAGCATGGAGTGAACACGGCAGGCCTGAGACATATCCTTAGAACAGCCTTCTTGTAAGGTTGACCTTTGGCTGGCACCTAGGGCCTCAGATTTCAGGAGGGTCCCCACCAATCCCTGATAAGAGTAGGTCACTATACCTAAACTAGATAAAAATATAAAGTTTATGATGAACACCTGCTTTCTTTCTGGGAGTCTGGAATTTTGATATGTTCTCAGGTGAAAAGGGACCCCATGACCAGCCCTGGTAAAAACCCTGGGCACTGAGTCTCTCTCTAATGAGCTTCCTTGGCAAAGAGTGTTTGGTACATGCTGTCACAATTTGTTGTTGGAAAAATTAAGCACATCCCGTGTGACTCAACTGAAAAAGTGCTCTTAGAAGCTTGCAGCTGGTTTCCTCTGGACTTTGCCCCCTGTGCCTTTTCCCTATGCTGATTTTTCTTTATGTCCTTTACTTGCAATAAATCTTGGCTAAGATACAACTATATGTTGAGTCCTGTGAGAACTTCTACTGAACCAATGAAAGTGGGAAAAGTCTGGGGACTCCAGGCAGAACATGTCACTAAGGACTGGTCAGTGAGAAGTGAACAAAAGTCAACTTCTGGGTCACATCCTTTCAATAATTGTTTGGTGCTTCTTTCTGTCTTCCCTTTTCCTGTAGGCTGGATTGTGGGTGTGGTACTTGCCAGTCAGCTTCAATCAAGCGGGGGGGGGGGGGGGGGGGAACAACTCAACTCAGCCACATATCACTAAAGCAGCCATAGACAATAGATAAATAAATGTGTGTAGCTGCGTGCCAATAAAACTTTATTTACAAAAACATGAGGTGGGCCAGATTTTTCCTGAGGATCGTAGATTGCCATTCTCTGTCCTAGAGGACAGAGGTGGAAGGTGTTGAGAGATAATGCTCCACGGGTTTAACTTTTGTGCCCATCCGGTGAGCAGAGAGGCATGGACTACCTTTGTTTTGGATGTTTTTTTCTTTTTAAGGATCTTCGTGTAGGGAACCTTAGAAGATAGATAGTCTCCCTCCAGAGCAAAGGCAAGTTTGCTAACTATCCGGGATAATAAAGATAATGTCTTCCTCTGGGACAAAAGTCAGGCCAACTTACTACCGATTATGAAAGATCTGGTTTGCCAGGTATGGGCTTATCTCTTGTAAAGTCACCCACTGCTCATGTAGGTATCCGCTGCCCCTCTTAGTGAGCTGTGTGAGATTTGGGACTCAGGTAATGGAAGCAAATGCTGATACCCTGGCTGCTGCTATCGCCATGAGTAATACAATCCTTTGTCTCTGACCCAGGAGGTCTCATGTCTGTTTCCGTCTGTGAAACTGTGGCATGCTAAATTGATAGCTTACAAATAAGATAAAATCCCAGGCCCTTCATAGTCCTTGGCATAAGAGCTTGGGACCCTAAATGATCTAATGGGGTAGAGCTCCTTACGTTCCTCTCTTACCTTCCTATTTCAGAAGTTTTACACAAGAAAAAAATAAATGTGTAACTTGTGGGAGGCACTGGAGAATGGCTTAGCCTATACCTTAAAATTCCTTGCCAAATTCTTAATGATCCTTTAATTCCCAAGTTAGGGGTCATTACCTGTAGGACATCTCCTGTGATGTAATCCAACCACCTCTACACTATCCATACACATCCTGGGATGGTCGCCTCCTAAGTGTTTCCATTTCATCCCATGTATATATTTATCAAAACTGCTTTTCTGAATTATTGTTTTTCCCCTTCATTTATCCCCTTAGCTCTTGAGAGGAAGGACCATTCATCCCCATAGCTCTGATACCTACCATACTCTCTACCATTAGCAGGACTCAAAGCAAATTTGTTGATGTGGTTAATCAAATACACTTTGCTTCTTATGCTCTTTGTTATTTACTCCATGGCGTCCCTGCCAGTCAAATGAGTGAAGGCAACATCACTGCCCAGTCAGAACTCTACCCTGTAGCATCCCCCTAAGGCTTTCCAATCTCTAGGCCATTTCTCTAAAGGAGGATCACTTTAGGGGTCCATATGTTTTGGACCTTCCATAACATATAATGCAATAGAACAGGATATACACTGAAAGGATATTTGTATCTCATTCCTAGAATCAGGTTCGGCATTTAAAATTTTTACCCAATGAACTTTGTGTTCATTTGTCACAGTACTATGCTTGCTCCTCTGAAAATAAAAGTACCAGAAATGTCCCAATAATTCAGGTGCTGTTGCTGTCAGGAGTATGTTCTAATGTAGTTAAGGGACAAATGAACACAATGGGACTTGTCTTGCTTGTGAAGGACAAAACTGATCATTTTCGGCCAGAATATTTGGCTTTTGTACACACTCCCACTCCTGCTGCACTGTACACATTCACTGCTCTCTGCAGTGGAGCTGCAAACGCCCTCCCCTTAAACCCTCTTCTGTTTTTAGAAACAGGCCTGCTGGGCATGTTGAAGCTATAGTTCCTTATTTACCTAATTCCTCTTTCTTTCCCCATAGCCATGCCTGGGTGTTAATCCTCTAGTAGAGCCACTCCAAAATCGTATGAGATAAAGGCTTAATCATAACTGGGAACCACCAGGTACAATTCTAAACATGTTTTAAGGGTAGACTCTCCAAGTGCAAAAGTTTAGGTGTACTCTCTGCAGGATAGCAATTTCTTTGTGACCAACTGGATTGTCCTCCACAGCTAAGATTAAGTACATAACGACCCACATGACACATCCTCTCGTTCTGAATGTTCAAATGGTTCCCATCATGGCTGTCTTTCTTGGTACCTGTCTCCAGCAGTGAGGTGGCATTGACCCTTGGCAGGTCCCTGAGGGAGTCAACAGGACCAGCCTGTTTCTGGACTGAGTATCTCCTGAGGCTACTGGTATACCTCCTTTGGCTGTCATTATTGTCTGCTTATTGTCCCTTAGTTTAAAATAGAACAATTAATAAAGGGACACCAAGACTTTCTGAAACCCAAGATAAATATGAATTTGCTATAGCAATGTTTATGAATTGGTTCTTACCTGTTTTGATCCTTCATAAGGTAGGAGGAGAAAGTGTTATATGAAAGTGGCATATCAAGGACTGGGCAAAGCCAGCAGTGGAAATGGGTCTAATCACAAATATACAATAACATAAAATTGTTGGCTAAAAGAAAATAGTGTGATATTGAAGTAGTATATGGTGTTTTGGCTGAAGTTTACGAGAATGATGAGTATCACCCTTCGACCAAAAGGACAGAGGCATATAGGTAACTACAGATTATCTGAATTTGTATGAAATGGAAATCAAATTCCTTATCTCATAGCATATAAAAAGGTAACACATGATAATGAGGCAACTTGAAAAATAAACCTAATTTGGATTATTGTCCTATGCTTTACTTAGTTTACTATTTCTACCTGTCTAAAGAAATTCAGATAATTTTTCTTGTGTAAAAATTCTTCATGATCCATCCACCGTTCAATTTCTACTGACCCTATAAAACCTACCATAAAATTTCTACTCAGAAGCAGCCTTCGTTCTCCAATTAAGGTTTCATTTTCACAGATTGTCTGCCACTCACAATACAAGCCTTCATGACATGCTGCCTTGTGTTACTCAATGTTCCTTTATATAAATTATTTTTATCATCTCATCTCGGTGATAAGTTTCTTGGTGATAAGATCAGAAGGCTTCACTAAAGCAGTTAGTTTAGCACAGTTATATTGCAGGGACTCAACAAATACTTGCTGATTGATGGGTTTTTAAATGTTACAAAAGCAAAGAAAAAAAGAGAATGAACACCATGATACAATGAACATGAATGGTGTGAGAATCAACTTGTATGGTAGCTGAGGTCTTTCAAAGCATTTCAGTGCTTTCACCACAAGAAGTTCCCAGGATTCCAGGCCGGTAGTCAGAGTTCCCAGGGGAGGTATTCCCTGGCTGTTCCCTTCCCTGAGTTCTGAATCCAGTATAAAGACGTATTCGAATATCCCACAGTCACTGTCCAGAAAGAAAATCTAAGTTTGCACTGTTTGACAGATCATCTTAGAACACTGGCCCTCAACTTCAACAGATGTCTTTAGTGACCCAAGCACGGGTAGGACATTCTGTAGGAGTTCTTGGATCCGAGCACAAGGCCATGTAGGGTGAGTCACGTGGGGCCTGAGAAAAACCAGATGCTTGGGAACAAAGTCACAGGCGATACTGGAAATACTGTATGGTCTAGACTGAACGCTTCAGTGGTCTTGAGATAAACAAAGCAGGCCAAGGGTGAAGCATGTGAGCTCAGTCAGCTTTCCCCAGGAGAGCTCCAGCTCCTATCTTCAGGAAACAGCTAAGGCTCGTTTATGTGACCACAGGCAAACTTGGCATGCACTTTACTCGCTTTCTTTCAGCCTGGTCGGGTGTGCTTGATTTTAGAGGGCAGTGCATTCCCATCACAAGCATTTCCCCAGATTCCAAGACCTGATCTTGGGGCATATGGAAAAGAACTCTCCACGGGTGTTTCCTTCCTGCTCAAGGTGCTAACTGAGAGGTGCCTTTCAGTGCCAAGGAAGGATGGGTGTTCTGGAGCTCTGCCCCCCGCTCTTTGCTCTTCTCAGATGTTACCAGGGGCAGATCAGTGCTGATGGTCAGCACATTCACCAGGGGTGGGTTTGCAAAGGTTGAGGGAGGACTGGCCAGGTGTAGGAGAGGCTCAACCTCGTGCTATAGGTGCCGTATCCAGATGGGAACATTATCATTCACACACACATCAGCCATCATCAGCACAAATCTCTCATTTGACAGACTAGGAAAACACTGCTCCAAAGCTAGTGCTTGCAAAATTGCCTCTTAGTCCTGTTCCCTTCCCATCAAATGATGAGGATCTATCCAGGCCGTGATACTGCCTGAACAAGGGCCCCTGTCCAGCTGGGCTCATTGACCTGTGCAGAAGGCATTGCCACAGCGTTGTCTCAGCATTCTCAGGGCAAGTTCCTGAGCTGGCTTTGTCTCTAATCATCCTGTTTCTGACCCTCACTTTGATCCTTTGGCTTCTGTTCAACTCAGCTCCTCCAGCCTGATGAACTTTTTGATTTATTATTCTTTTGGGTTGACTTAACTAGACTTTTAATTAACTTTCTTCCTCCTGATAGCTCCATGCAAGCCCCTGCTGGCACCCTTCCAGGCCCCCCTCCCGCACTTGCAGACTCTTCTCCAGGGCAGCCCTGATTGGAGATGAACTCACTGCACTGGCCCACTGTCCATGTGGCTTTGCCTGAGAAGGCTGTAGGAAGCGGCTCTGCAGAAACAGAAGTGTAATCAAGTCATATTAGAAAGCCAGAGCCTTAACAATTACAAGACCCCAATTCTTCATCAATAATTAGAGTACCATAAAGTTTAGTCTATTACTAGTCAAATTAATGTTGAAACCACAAGCCCTTTGAGGACAGCGGGTGGCCAGTATCAAAGAAGTCACCTACAATTGACCTCGATGGGCAAGTAAACTTAAATCCTTGAAAAAAATCCATGCTTGAGAGCTGAGGCTTACAAATGGACTTCAAAACTAAGCTGGTGGTCTATTAACACAGTGGCAGCATATGGAAGTAATAAAAAAAAATGGAGAAATACAAGTTTTCTAAAGAGAGTCGGGAAAAAGTGTATCCCCATGAACATAATTAAAGTCCATGCTCTGAGCATGAATGCAATGCCTTTCAGGTTGTCAGCTTTTTAGGCAGCTTTATTCAAATACCTGAGTCTGCATTCCTAAGATAAATTCAATTTTTCATGCCTCTCAGCCCTCATATGGGAAGTTAAGGACTGTGTGTAAGAAGTAATGTTTTCCTTTGTCTTATTTTGAGTTAATATTTATTTATTTATGTATTTGCCTAGCATTGCCTCTGTGATGTTTCAGTCTGCTCAACGGAGGAGAATAGAGCATCTTATAATTTCCTGCCTTTGGACTTCAGGTCCATTGTGCCTTCTGCCCAGAAAAAAATTTCCCCTCTCTTCACTGTTTTTTCCAAATCCAGCTACACTTGGAAGGACAGATTAAGTTCTACCTCTTCCTTGAAGCCCTCTACGATTATACCAGCCAACCATGTTTTGTTTTGTTCTGTTTTGTTGTATCTTTTGAACGCTTATATTGCTCATTGTCCTTCCCATTCTTCTAGTATTGCTTGATTCTTTACCAAATACACAGGCTCATGAACATTTGCCTAGGGATGGAGAGTAACATAACCTCGTCAAGTATTGCTTTCTACCAAAATATTGTTCCTTAGTTAGTAATTTGGATTTAATATTTTAATCATATCTTAGTTCTAGGATTAAAAATGACTTCCACTTAAAATGGGCTGCAAACTGGCATCTCCTGGACCATATTCAACACAAGAAGTGTTTCTTTTTTTGGTTTGTTTCTTTTTTGCTTTTGTCTTCCAGAGGGTTGGATTGCCCAATGTCTTAAAGTGAAATTATTATATATTCTGTATTTTAAAATTGGGAGATTTCACCAGAAAAAAAAAATATATATATATACTTTTTCTTTAGCTAACTGAACATTTGGTAGCACTGGGCCCTCGTAATCACCTATAGGAGAGAGCACTCACTTTCGACAGGGTTGGCACTCTGAATTGCTCTAGTCCTTATGTCACTAATATTTCTACAGGACTGACACTGAGTGCCCAGTGCCTTCCATCATCTTCCAATCATTTCACTTCCTTCATTTGCCTTGTTTTGCCTCTATAAGCATCTGAGTTTGCAAGGTCCCTCTTCACCAAATCGTTTTTGACCACGATTTAATCTAACTCTTGTTTGCTCTCTGCAAATTTTAGTAGCAATTTTTAAATGTTTTCTTGTCTTCACTTTCAGTGTCAAAATTCTTCTACTTAGCTCACTGGCTGCTGAGAGTATTCAGAACTTCAAAGCAACTTCATTTCAAAAGCTCTTAACTAGGTACTTTGGAATAATCAGTCTTCTTAACTCCCTTCATTATTGAAACACTTCTAATTCACTATTCTTTCTCTACCCTTTTTTGGAGAAAGAAACTGACTTCTGATCAATATTGCCTGCTCCATGCAATTTGGCATGAGTTAGAAAGAGCAAGATGGTAGTGTCATCCCTGTCCATGTCCCTAAACTGTGGAGAGTGGCTGAGTTTTCAATGAAAAGTTAGAGAAGTCTTCCACAGGCATTCAACGTTATGGTAAGTCAGCTCTAGAAACAAGAATTGATGCCTCCATGGGCCATACAATTGTCGGGATCTTCCCTTTGAATGGGGCCCAAGGAACCACCCTGGCACTCGTGGACACTAAGCCTGGAGACCAGCTGCGCTGCTCAGCATGTTTTCTCCCTGATCCCATCTGTAAATATGCAGTCAAATCTCGTGACACTCTGAGCTAATGGAGTTCAGCTACTGGAAGGTCTTGGGAGGGCAATCAGGTGCTATTAAAAATATGCTAATGGCAGCTTGTGATCTAGCAACAGGACCCCAGGATTTGGGGTTGGCATGGCAACTGCGGGCAGATAGTTCACGCAGAACAGGAACAACGGAAAGAATGAGAATGAGCTGCTTACATGCAAGTGTTAATGAAAACTAGGAAGCACAGTTGAGGATCAAGGAGAATTGCTGGTGTCCTCAGCAATGAAAACACACACATACACACACACACACACACACACACACACACACACACACACATGCACACACATCCCCCAAAACCTGAAAGAGAAATTAATACTTCCATTCTGCTGTGGCAATAGAAGGAAAGCCAGCTATTGGGAAGAATTTAGTATGTAGCCTGATGGGTTTATAGAGGACCTGCAGCTCTGTTGAAATCTGTGTGTTTCATATGTGGATGACAGAAGTGTCATATGTGTATGTCTCCTTGCCAAGGCTGAAAGAAGGGGTCTGACAGGGAACAGCTTTTAGCAATCTATTGTATCAAAGGCAGTACAGATGGCTGTTTTTGCTGTTAGCTTAACTGAATGTCAAAGGGGGAAAAAAATGGGCTCCCTCACATATCCAACATGTAAAAAGAGGGTGAAACTAGGGCTTGTACCCAGGTGCATATCAATTACTGGGTAAACCTAATGCATTTTTAAATATGTGTGCACACGGATGCATTTCTGTATTTTAGGTGTGTCCTGCACTCTTTCCCCTCTTTGCGTGAAGCTGAAAGTTTCTTAGTAAGTCAGCCTCTGACACTGTGGGATTGAGACCACACAGAACAAAGTTCTTTCCTGCTTTTCCATTGCAAAGAGTAAACGCCATTGCAAATGATTTCTCATGGCGGGGATAGACAAAAAAGCATGCTAAGTTTACTGTGTCCATTAGCCTTTCTAGCTGATGTTGGACAAAGGGAATGACACAGAATAAAATAATGTGGAAGGGAGCTAGCTGACTGAGACAGGCGGTGATGGGGATGACTCCAGGAAAACAGAGGTAATACATCTGCAGCCAGCACAGAGACTCTCACATGCCAAAGATGGAAGTGAAGTCAGCAATGCAGAAAGTAGACACACACATCTCCGGGGGCTGAGGAAAAAGGAAACAGAGAGGCCAAGGAAGCAAGAAGTAAGTGAGTATGGGAATGCAGAGAGGACGCCGGGAAAATTCATGAAAACTCCGAGCAATACGTACACTCAAGAGTAGAAGAAAAGAAGGAATTCAATCTCTCCAAGATTTATGTTTCAGTCCACACTGTGTTCAGTGTCACATGAAGCCCCTGCTTTGGAAAAAAAAGTTTTGTATTTGACAAATGCATATTTAAAATGACTTAGGCATAACTTCCTTTTCTTAGTCACTTCCTTCCTTCGCTTTGGTACAATAGTCCCTTAAAGAAAAACTAGGGAAGAAAAATCTGGTGGAAATGCGCACAAATTGAAACAATTGCTATTGTCCTAGATGGGTTCAAGCTAGCAAGAACTCACAGGTGTTCTGCTGATGAAAGGATGGACCTAGATATAGCTTCATACAAATAACATCTGCGGAATCAAGGTTCTTTGGGGACAGCCTGAAGTTTATATAATTTGGGGAGCCTCATTTAAGAAAAAAAATACAGAATTATAATACAAAATTGCTAAGCCTCTCCAAAAGTCTTGGAAGAGACCTGGGCAAGTGAGGGACCATGTCAGATAATACTCATTATCTACCATATATTACTATATCAACATCTGTGGGGGGCAGGGGGAGCGGTGTCTTTCCAATAGGGGTCCTTAGGCAAGAAAAAATACGGTCCACTTATTCTTTTTTATTTAAGCGGTTATCCAAAACATAGCCTGAGCTTCAAACACCCGCATTGTTGTCTGTTCATTAGACTAAATTCTGCATCCTGCACTGCTATGAGTACTTCCTAAGGAAATGGTCTGCAATTCCAAGATAATATCACTAAGAAACCAAATGACTTTAAGGCGATGGGCATAGTCCTAGGGACAAATGACTGTAGTATTTCACCTAAAATTAGCCACGATAAGACACAATTTCTTGGTCTTGTAGCAGATCTGATGGCAATGTGTGTGGTGTGAAAATGAAAGGAGCCAAAATGTTCACCTTGAATCCTTCTGGGTTCTAAAAATAGGCAGCTCATTGTTTACAAGATTAAATACAAATTGAATCAGAGCTATTATAAATAGTGTGAGACTCCTAAAGAAGGATAGGACTTAGAAAATAGGGCACTAAGGTTATAATAGGAGTTTTTTTGTTTGTTTTGGAATCACAGAAACACTTATGATTAAGCTCCATGGGATTTAAGGAGGGCAGTGTCTTTACTGTCATCAACAGGAGATGTTTTCCTTCTGGGGCCCCTCTGAGGGCCCTCCTTTCCTGTGAGGTTGCTGGTGTCAGGCACAAAGGATGTGAACAGATGAAATCAGGGCTTCTTTCTGCAAGGGCACCCTCTTGTGGGGATCGCATTAATTATCTAGCAATTGAAGGGGCTACATTACAGTAGCCCTCTCTTATTGGGGGGATACATTCCAAGACCCCCCCTAATGGTTCCTGAATCTCCAGATAGTACCGCACGCTGCATATGCTATGTTTTTTTCCTATACATACCTATGATAAAGCTTAATTTATATATTGGGCACAGTAAGAGATTAAAAACAATAACTAATAATAAAATAGGATAATTATAACAATATGCTGTAATAAACATGGTAAATGTAGTCTGTCTCAAAATATCTTATTGTACTGTACTCACAGTTCTTGCAATGATGTGAGATGATACAAAGCTACTAAGTGACTAATGGGTGGGTAGCGTATACAACAGAAATACACTGGAGATTTCATCATGCTATTCAGAACATCATGCACTTTAAAACATAAATTGTTTATTTCTGGAATTTTCCATTTAATATTTTTGGAACATGGTTGACCATGGGTAACTGAAACCACAGGGCGTGAAACCGTGGCTAAGGGGGGACTACTGTACCCACCCTGATGCCTTACACAGGAACAATTGTGAAGATTCACAATGTTTTCCTACAAAGCCTTAACCATCAAGTCTTGTCCACATATAATCTTTCCTCTCTCTTCTCACTGTGGTTTAGCTGGTGTATTTCTCAATTCTATTAGAGCTTTCTGTAACTGGTAACCCTACAGTTCCCTGTCAGGCAAAGTGAGTGTCCTGAGCATATACTGCTTGCGCCTGTCTTGGACATTCTGAACCCTCCCAAATGCGCAAGACCCGGAATTAATCTGTCCCTTACTTGCTCTTCTCGTGCCGTCTTCCTTCATTCCCTCAACGTCTCAACTCACTTTTATCTCCAGGTTCTCTTACAGGCCATTTTCTTCACCTGCACCACACTTCCCCTTAATCCTCTCCAAATCTTATCCTTCAGGTCTCAGTCTCAAAGGCTGGGGAGGGTGGCTCCCTCCAAAGCATGGAGATGATGTGTCTCTCATGTTCCCACAGTCGTCTTTGCTTCCCGTTGCAGCTCTTATTGGGCTCTATTTCAATTGCTTTTTTACTTAGCATCTCCCACTAGGCCAGGCTCCCTGAAGGCAGAAATTCTGTCTGTTTCTACCTAATTGTTCCTGGGTGTGACGCCAGTGGCCAGCCTGTTGTCTGTCATGTAACAGGTGTTAAATAGGTTTTGGGTGATGAATAAATGAGTGAGTAGCACATAACCAGATGGTTTTCTAACATGATACACACATTTATTAACCACTAATGCATACACATTCAATACAATTCTTCAGCAGTTTTTGATTACTACAATTTATAGACTAAAAATTACCAGAGCCAACTATGCATCAAGTATAGAATTCAGCACAGTGCAAAAAAAAAACAACAGTGGAGAAATTAAAGACAAGAAGGACGATAAGCAGGGAAGGATGGTATCTTAACATCAAAGAAGGGGAGAGGGTTTCACCCAGGAGAGAACTGGTCAGCTAAAGCTTAACCTGCTGACAGGGCAAATGCTCAAAGCCTTTACCACGTAAGTGGTCATGGTGAGAAACAGTCTCATGAGCAATTCCAGTTAAGTGGTGAAAATGACCAGCTTGCAATGCTACTTTAATCACATTTTAAGGTTTCAATGAAGAGTAAGGAAGGAGTAAGCACTTTTGTGCCGGTCTCCAGTCAGGACCACTCCGCAGAGCTTCGCATCTCCCAAATCTCCCCACCTCTTTTGAGTATGTCTCATTTAGCCTCTTGGGCTTCTCATGGGGCTCAAGGAACAATCTAAGATTGTGAGAGTGCTCTTTGGAGAAGGTAATTGCTGTGAATGATTAAAGAAGGCCTCCCAGCCTTAAAGTGTTACCACGATCTCTAAAACCTGCAAATCATATGATAATTATTCCTGAAGCGCCTTGGCAGCCCTTAAATATAATTAGCATGTAATCTGCAAGGCATGCAATGTTTTCAAAACAAGCATGAATGAAAAAGAAAGCTAATGAGCCTCTCCCTTTTTTGATAGCTCAGCCCTGCTCAGGGTCAAAGGGACCATGGTATAGATAGCCATAGGTCGTGCCAAGACTGCCTCCTTCTGGTAGGAGGTCTGTCACTTTGTAATTCTTTGTGACAGCCTTGTTTACCTGTTGGCTCTGAACGGTCTTTCGGTGCCTTTGTGTTTTGTTTTCTCTTTCAGACACTGCAGGTGACGCCTGCATTTCCTACATGAAATATTCAAGTGAATCCTAAGGATTTAAAAGTGAACTCAGAGTGAATTAACTTTGTCATGTGTGGTCGATAGAGGCTATTCCGTTTGCGTAGGTAGAAAGGGGGAAATGGGGATCAATAGGTCCATAAAGCCTGTTGGTCTCCTGCTCACCCACGAGGAAGATTTCAGCTGTCCTTCTGAACACTATGGTGATTACCTCTCCCCTCTGGAGTCATCAGTGCTCTGGTGTGAAATGGGGCAACTATGTTCAAGAAATAAAGCACAACGCAATTTTACAGCTCAGGCCAGAACACCTAGAAAGATGAATCGTGTGGCTATTTGGGGAGATATTAGATGAAAGATAATTTTGAAAACAGCAGCACATCTCATAAGAGAAGGGTGTGTTTAGCTGCAGTTGTAACAAGTGGCTCGCCTCTGTTGGATGGCGGATGAAATCACTGGATTGTGAGGGCCTACAGAACAAAGGCTGTGCATGAGTCCTCTTAGTGTTACAGGAACACAGGTTGTGACACACAGAGTGTCCTCAATAGTGACTGAATGACTATGATCCGTACAAAAATCTAGACTGTTTCCAGAGCTCTTGGCTTGTAGCAAATCGAGGCAATGGACATGAGAGAGAAATAACAATAGAGTTTGCTGGTGTCAGGCTACGACTATTATCTCCGTGTGTCATCAAAGGTACTCCTGTTGTCACATTCTCCCCAGATTCCCCTGCCCCAATCTGGGGTGACTCCACCCTAGCCAGGGTAGGTACTTCTTTCTTTTCAAACCTCTATCCCCCTGGCCAACTGGCCATCCCTCCAGGTTAGAACAGTCAGATTCAATATAGAATAGTGCTTGGTCTCACATCAGAGATAAAAAATGTCGAGTGGATTTTTTAAAATAAAATTTTGTTTGTTTTTTGGTTTACATCACAAACCTATTTAAAGAAAATTGGGAAAATATGGAAAAGTAGACAGATGTGAAAATGTTACTCAGAATCACTGCAGTCTATCTTTGTTAATTTTTAAAAGCATATTCCCTTTTTATCTCTTTTCCTAAGCAATGTTTGGTTTGTTTTTTGTTTTGTTTTGTTTGTAATTGTGGGCATACATATAATTTGTATCTTATTTTAACTTGTCATAATTGTTTCCCTGTGATGTTTACAGCCTTCATAAATATTTTTAATGGCCATAGGATGGCAGGGTCATAATCTGTGTACCCATTGCTCTATGATGGCAACACGATATTATTTTCAATTTTTCACTATTCATCAATAGTGCTTATGAGGAATGCCCTTATGCATATAGCATTTTTCTTTAAAATTATTTTCTTAGGGTTAGGGTTATTCTTATAAATTACACTGAAATAGGATCTACAATCTAAAAGGAAAATAAAGATAATTTGGACCTCATCAAATTAAAAACGTTTGCTCTGCTTAAGAAATTGCCAAGAGAGTGAAGAGACAAGCTAGAGACTTGGAAAAGAGACTTAGAGATTTGCAAATTACACATCTGACAAAGGCCATGTACCCAGAATATGTAAAAAACTGTTAAAACTCAACATGAAGAAAACAAACAACACAATTAAAAAATGGGCAAAGGACTTGAAAAGAATCTTTACCAAAGAGGATGTAAGGATGGCAAATAGACACACCAAAAGATGCTCAACATCATTAGCCATTAGATAAATGCAAAAACAAAACCACAATCAGATATCACTACACACCTGTCAGCAGAGCTAAAATTAAAAATAATGACAATACCAAGTGGTGACGAGGAACTGGAACCCTCATATATTGCTGGTAGAAATACAAAATGGTATAGCCACTCTGGAAAATAGAGTGTTTTGTAGTTTTGTATAAAGTTAAATATATGTTTACCACTGACCCAGCAACCCCACTCCTGGGTATTGAAACTTGTTCACACAAAAGCCTGTACACATATGTTCATAGATTTGTTTATAATGGTTAATAACTGGAAATTACCCAATGTCCTTTAATAAGCAAAGGCATAAACAAACTGATACATCCATACAATGAAATAGTAGTAATAAGTAGTAAAAAGGAATAAACTATTGATATACTAACCAACTTGGACAAATTTAAAAGCACTATGTTGAGTGAGAGAAGTCGGTCTCAAAAGGCTATATATTGTAGGATTCCACTTATTTAATATTCTGGAAAAGACAAAATTATGGATAGAACCAGATCAGTGGTTGTCAGAGTAAAGGGATGTGGCTATAAAATAATAGCTCAAGGGATTTTTTTGGGGTGATGGGACAGTATACTTTACTGATTGTAGTAGTTACAAGAATCTATACATGTGTGAAATCTCATAGAATTTTATTTCAAACAAAATAAAAGATTTACTGTTTGGTCATTTTTGTAATTAAGTTAAATTTTAAAATAGTTATTTTTTAGGGAAAATCACCAAATGTTGAATAAATGAAGCAAACAGTCGCTCATAGAATGAAAGCGTCGTGAGGAGCTTCGTTAAGTATTTAGCTCAACCATATGGAAACTAAGATGAGATGAAACTTTCCCAAGATCATCAGCAAGCTGGGGATAAGAAGGTAAAGTTCCACTCACCTGCTTCAGTGCTGTTCCCATAAGTTCCCAGGTCTTTTCAACTGGGAGTTGTGCTGTGCAGGGTTATGGAATCATTTTGTTCTCATGAATCCAGTCCAGAGAGGAGGGTATGGTTGGGCAGAGGGGAGATGCATCACTGCACTTTGAAAAAGTAGCCTCATTCTGCAGAAAATCTTGTTTTAAGAAGTCTGTGACCATGTGTTCTCCTGAGCAGTGAGCAAACAGGCACAACTCTGTAGGATTGCAGAACCCAGCCCTGTGTCAGAAGGAAAAGAAGTTTAGAAAGTTGGTCCTTGGTTGGCTGGTGAAAGCTCCTAACTTTTTTGTTAGAGGATAAACTAACAAATTGTAACAAAAGAGTAAGACCTGAAACCTCAGAGAATTGTATGATCATTTCCCAAAATGAAGATGACAGAAGCAATTCAGTCTTTCATATCAATAAGTTATTTGTTGGGTATATGAAAATGTATTCATTTAAATATGAAGATTCTTAAGGGAAATCTATTTTTTTACCCGTGGATATACTATTTCGTGATTGTTAAATATTCCGTTCAAGACTGAAGAGAATGTTTAATACATTTTTCTATCTTTTTTTAAAGATGATAAATAATCATAAAAGACATGATAGAAAGTTTTAATTCAACTACATGTATATTCACAAATGTTTATTACATTTTCCCATATTTTCTCTAGCTTTTCTTATAGTCTCAAAGTCACTGAAAACCCCAGGGTAATAAAACAGCATAGATATACTAATAAATAAAACAATCACAATTCTAACTAAATCAACTGAGAAATAAATTTGTAAATATATTACCAACTTGTATATTACAAGAGTGGATCATATACATTGAAAAATTTGAAATCTTAATAAGAAAAATATTATATATTTCTTGGTTTGTAAACTGGTCCCCATACACAGAGGGCAAGGACAGACCAAAGAAAAAGGCAGACTACTCCAGATTGGTAGGTGACAGGTCTAATAAGCAAAGAACTTACAAGGCTTGTCTTGGGCAACTGCAAGAAGAGTAGAACAGGCGAGCACTTCCCTGCTCGAATCTTAAAGTTTATACAGAGGCCTTAACTGGGGTCAGTCACATACGAACATACCACCCAGATGGTCTCAACGACACGTTGCTCTCTCAAGGCTGCATCCTTGAAAATGGCTCCGCCTGTGAGAATGATGGGCAGAGTGTACGCTCCAAGGACAGGGGAGGGGGTGAGGAGCCTCCAAGCCCCTGGGTCCTGCTCGAGGGTCAACCAGCAGTCACATCTTCTTGAAAACCTCCTCCGACATCTAGTTTGAATGTGTGTCATAAAATCTGTTCTAAGACACTAGCAATCTAAAAAGCCTATAATAAGCTTTGTCATACCTTGAAATATTAAAAATACATTTTATTTTTTCCAAATTTTATTTACTCACGTAAGAGTTGAAATTATAGATCTTTAAAGCTGTAAGAAACTAATTTAAAGATCCCTTAGTACCACTTTTACAGATGAGGTGGAGGCAGAAAGAGTGCCACAGCTGGTGTGTGCAGAACTGGTGTTTGTCTGCCAGAAGTCAATGCCATCCTTCTCTTCCCATTACTCTTGAGTGATTTGCAAACTCTAGACTCCCCAAAGTGTAGAATTTTTCCTGACTGGTTGGAGGAATGTCTGATCAGTCAGATAGCCTTCTGGTAACTTTGCCTAAAGACAAACAGTGCTAAATTTTCAGAGCACTGTGTTTTGGGGGGGCAAGTAAAGTTATTACAGGTTTATCCATTTTACTTTGCATTATATACATCAAGAGCTAGAGAAATCTCTAAGTGAACAGACAGGAACTGTTTTGCTTGCCTTTCTACCCTTTGGATATGCCTATATTACCTCAATATTTGGTTTGGGCGAGTAACAGGAAAATGTGATAATCACCCAACTCCAAAATCAAGTCAGGGAAGTAAATTGCAGGAGAGACAATTAGAGCTGGTGTAGGGAAAAAGGTTTTCCTACCACGTTGGGGGTTTGGTGTTGAAAGAGAGCAATTACAATTGAGTTGTGCATATCTCAAACTTGACTGCACTTGCCTTGTGAGTGGGGTCTGCTTGTATGAATGCCAGCTGGCAAGAAATGTTCAATGAACAAAAGAATACTCTTGCCCTATAAAATTTTCTCTATGTCTACAAAAATTTAAAGGCGTGTTAAGATGATATTTCAGTTCAAGATGATGAAGACTTTTCTCAAATTAATTGTGTTCAAAAATGGGAGAGAAAAAATTTTTTAAAAAGGAATGAGTTATCTTGTAGAATATTTACTTTCCTATTCTGTGTGCCAGCAGAGGCCAGAAAATCACTAATAAGGAATTTAATGGCGGGCATAAATATACAACATGTAAGGTTTCTTCCTATTTTAACATTCACTGATTCTGTGGTAAATATGTTGCCCCATATTCAAAATTATTCAAAGGGTTATTTTCTTATCCACATCTTTTTTCTTTCTTTAATTTCTGTTTTTCTTAAATCAAAAATTGCTTAAAAGATTGATGAAAATTGATATAATTATTGTTATATAAATATATTCTATCTATATCTAGATATATATGTATATATATGTATACATATATACATACATATACCCAAGCTAGCACAAATATTCATATCTATAGCACATGTAGTCATCTATTCTTATCTATAGAACAATTTTTAAAATTCCAATACCTCATTTACGTAATTTATTTATTTGGGTATCAATTAATTTCTTTTATCTATCATGAATGTTCAGTGCCAAGGAGTGACATCTGGTTATTAAGATCAGCAAAATGCCCTAATCGACTATTTCTATTCCATTTAGTATCGAAAGGGATTGGTTGTTTGGTGATTCCATCTACAACTTGGCAATGATTCTATACACCATTGAAACTGATGCAAATGCGTATCTCTGAGCCTCAAATGGGAGTTTATATTTGAGTTTTTTTTCTCACATTAACTTTTCTCTCAAGGAAATAGTAATATAAATATTTATATAAGAATTTATAGTTTTTAAATTTCACATATTTATTTGATATAGTGCGTTTTATACCTTATTATAACCTCACAGCAATCCTGCTGTTATTATCATTTTACAGATGAGAACACAGGTTCAGAGCAGTTGAATGACTTGCCCAAAGTTACCCAAATAGTAAGTGATTGAGTAGAGACTGAAAACCCAGTTTCCCAATTGCTGATTCTACATTCCTTTTCCACTACATTAATAATTGATAAATGTTCTCAGCAACTTCTTCAAAGAGGTAATTGAGTTAATAATGGGGTTCTTTGATTTCTACTTTGAATGCTCTTTGATGTAAAATGTAGAAATGTGATAGATATAAGTACTAGACAAATAGGCCCTGCAGAAACAGATTGGTTTATAGATTTTATCAAAGATTTTATAAAAAATTAGAACAATGACATTTAACTTTTTAATAAACATAATTAGGAAGTATTTAAAGGTTCACAAAATCTGCTACTATATAATGAAGTGATAAATCAAACTGTGGTATTGGGTTGTCGGAAAAGTCACGATGTATTTTTTCTATGTTTTTCATTGCAAAAACACGTCATGACTTTTCTGACAACCCAATATAATCCCAAATAGAAATATATCATGACCCCAAAATAGCTGGTTTTATTTTTTAATTTGATATTGCAGAGTCTAATTATTTAATTAATCTTTCCATCCTTTGGTCATATTTTTGACATAGCAGAGGTAAGTCCTCTATCTAAAGAAACATAAATATTCAAATAAAAATTGAAGAATCCAATCCAACATATCTGTTTTCTCTTAGATGAATCTTGCTAGTCCTTTTTTTATATGTGACATCGATCTTAAGATTCTATAGCACCGAAACTACATCTAGATTATACTCTTGTCCAAAATGCTATAAGGAACAGACAAATAGTCTAGTAAACATGTATTGAATGGAATAAAACATCCAGCAGGTGAGCTTCCACAATATCCTACTGTATGAACTTTGGTAATCTTCCATAGCTGCCTAAGTTTCTCAATGAAATGAGAGCCATTCCTTCCAACATGGATAACCACTACTCCTTTTTCCTAAAATCACCTCATCCCATGGCTTCAGAACACTTCCCCCTTGTTTCCAGCTCTCCCTCTTGCTTTGCCTTTTCCTTTAATGTTGGTGCTTCCCAGGGTACTCTTCTCTCTTTCCTTCCATTCACTTTCCACATTATCTGCGGGTATCTTCATATGCTAGTTATTCCCAAATTTATATCTGTGACACTTGAATATTGCACAAACACCTCAAATTGAACTTATTCTCTCTCCCCACAACTGGCCCTCTTGTTTGGTCTATCATTCACTTA
This sequence comes from Hipposideros armiger, assembly GCF_001890085.2. Classification (NCBI taxonomy): domain Eukaryota; kingdom Metazoa; phylum Chordata; class Mammalia; order Chiroptera; family Hipposideridae; genus Hipposideros; species Hipposideros armiger. Next base: position 320,581 of record NW_017731646.1, on the reverse strand, counting down.
ATCTTCCAAGACAGAAACCCTAGATTCCTTGACTCCTCTGCCCCTCATTTCTCACCTCCTATGAGCCACCATGTCCTGATGAATCTGCCTCCTTAATATCTCTTTACATTGGTCTGTTTTCTCTGTCCCCATTACACAGCATCTATAGAGGCTCTTAGGATTTCTCTTAAATAACCTGGCCTCCCTACTCATTCTCAAGGCTATAGCCTGAGTCCTCGTTATAAAACAAAATGACGATCAGGTCCCTCCTGGCTTGAATTGTATCTCATTGGCTGTCTTTTGACTTCAGGATAAAATCCAGCTTCTCAGCAGAACCTGACAGGCCTTCCATGATCTAACCCCTTCTCCCTCCTCCAGCTTCTTCCCTTGTCCCTATGCTCCAAGGCAAGCCATATTAAGCTAATTTTATTTTCCTACATATGCTGTGCTCCTTTATGTTTACATGTCATTGCAGATGTCTGGTACTTTCAGGCCAGAAATGAAGTAAGGAGGTGAGGAGTCCATAACCCATCCCTAGCAGATTGGGAGGAGCAAGACATCCAGGAGCAATATGGGTAGTGGCAGTTACCAAGAGGAGAGGGAAGAAGACCAGGGCCTAGAGATCTGTGGTTAGTAAGAAAATAAGAGTGCAGTTTGGAAACTGGAACATCTTTGTGAGTTTCTCCAAGATGAGGAAAGACAAGGGAAATGTATGGAGAAGAAAAAGAAAATGCCATGCCGGCCGAGTGGCTCAATTGGTTAACAGTTAGCTTAAGAGCGCAAGCTCTGAGCAACATGGCCGCCGGTTCGATTCCCACATGGACCAGTGATGCTGCGCCCGAGCTGAGCTGCTGCTGAGCTGCCAACAGATGGCAGGATAGCTCAGCTGGTGAGAGCACGTGGTCCTAACAACAAGACTGCCTGTTCAACAGTGGGCTACACCTACCCGCAACTAAAACTGAACTAGGCATCTTGAGCTGAGCTGCCACCCAGATGGCTCAGTGGATAGAGCATGCAATCTTAACAACAAGGCTGCTGGTTTTCCTCCCGCATGGAATGGTGGCTATGCCCACCCACAATGAAGACTGAACTCGGCACCTCGAGCTAAGCTGCCACCTGGATGACTCAATAGATAGAGTGTTCTCTCTTAACAACAAAGCTGCTGGTTCAACTCCCACATGGGATGGTGGCTACGCCTACCCGCAACTAAGATTGAACACAGCACCTTGAGCTTAGAGGCCACGAGCTGCTGACGGGCAGCCAGACTGGCACCAGCCAACTGGTGCCCTCCACAACGAAGATTGAAGAACAACAACTTGGTTGGTCCCCCACCCCAATTTCTCAACACTGTTCCCCTCCCCCATTTCCCCAATTTAAAAAAAAAAGAAAAAAGAAAATTCCGTTACAACCGACTTAGAACGAAGGGAACCATGAATCCTTTTTGATTTCCTGATTCCCATAGTTCTTCAGTAGGCACTGGGTAATAACATTTCACTGATCTTTTCATGCCCTACTTTATAACAAAATTAATACTAGCTAGTATTTACTGAGAATTTAATATGTAACAATCATTTTCTTAAGCATTTTATATGAAGTCTTATTTAATTCTCACATCAACCTTAAGAGGTGGTTAGTTTTATTCCCATTCTATAGACAAGGACACTGATGAACATGGATCAAATGACCTGAAATAAATTTCCAAGGTGGCACAGCTAGAAAGAGGAATAATTTGCTCATATATCTATCTAGAATCAGACAAAGAAAACTGACATTTCCTAACCAGCCTAGCTCTCTTATCTGAGGGTAAGGACTTTGTTTTCATGGAAGATTTTTTATTTTCAGACAATTATTTTATGATTGATATGTATTCCATTTTGGTAGATTATCTTTGTTAGATTATTCTTTTTTCCTTTACAGTAGATATGTGAGTCAAGAAATGGTTAATAGTAGCAGGCTGAGCTATCTTAACTGAATTGAATTTAAAACAAAACTCATTCAATCAATTGAATCAATGGCCTTGTAGAGACATGACCTTTTTTCATGAGAGAACTAGAGATACAATTTATTAATGACATCATTCCAAACTTCTATATGTATAAACAAAAATCTTAAAACACGAAGGACATCCAAAGATTTGAGACAGCATGAAACAGACTTAGTAGAATGTATTAGTGGCAATGCTTTCCTGGCATCAGAGCCCAATGCCACACCAAATTAATAATAAGTCAGCTGCATGAAAACATAGGGGTTTTTAACATCTAAATGTGTACCTTTCTTTCTTTTCCTTATAACAAAGATTTTTAGGAGGAAATGTTTTTAAAATCGATATAAACAAGCCTCTCACAAACACAACACCAGGGTCTCAGACTTAAAAAGTGCTCAAAAGCCATCTTAGAGATCATGAAAGGCCATCATCTCATACATATTTCTCATACAACTGATTTTCAACCTAGCATATATATCACATCAATCTCCATGTGAACAAATCAGATCATTATATTAAAAATACATGTAATTGAGAGGAATGAGGCAGTGGAGGAATGGAGAGATATTTGCAAAACAGTGGCCCGTATTTTAAGAAATATGGTTTATTTCAAAAGACCCCATCCTCTGTATTTAGAAAAAATTCTTATGTTTTAGCTAGAGCAAAATAAATTCGATACACTTTGTCATTAGACTTGTACATGATGCTATTTCATTGTCATCTGGTGGTCTGGACATAATTGACTTTCTGAGAATTGGCAATTAAGAATTTTTAGAAACACATTAACTCTTTCATGTGTATATGCACTGCTGAAGCGAGCACTTAACTCTTTCATGTGAATGGGATCCATATAGGAACCTACTAGTGCTATGTACAAAATGCTACTCTTTTGAGCAACAGGAACTGTTGGTCCACAATCGCTTAAATTAAGCTTCAGGAGTAAAATAAAGCCATTGGCTGATGTAAAAACAACAACCATGTAATACTCCATATTTTTTGCATGTGTGAGCCAACTGAAATCTAAGGTAACAATAGTTAGGCTGTATCTGATTAACAACACAATAAGAAAAAGAACATTGGCATAGCATTTTCAGTCATGTGGATGGCTAAATAGGATTACTGCTAAGGGCTGACTAGAATTTGTCTGGTGGATTTAATTAAAACAGACACTAGTTCTGGATGATTCAGACCAAAAGAAAGATGTTTCCTTTTACTAGACAGTCATTTGAAGAGGGAATTTAAAATCACTGCAAACCATGTTTTCAATACTTCCCTTCATTGTGTAAAGATAAAGTCTCAACGTATATAGAATCACTGATAGAACTATCTGAGGGGCAGTTTTTCAGCTGATGGGATATGGAACCATTTTATTACTCAAATTCCTTTTCCAGGAGATAGTATCAGAGCACTCACAGTTTCTTTTTTAGTTTACCATTCACAAGTGTTGCTAACAAGTAAAGTGGAAAACTTCCTGCCCAAATTTAGAAGTTGGTTAAAAATTGTCCAGTCTTTGAACAGAGTTAAAACTGAGTGGTAGTGTATCACATTAGAATTCTAGTCACCTAACCTAAGGACACACACAAACTATTCAAATTAACAAAAACAACAAAACAAGTCATATGTAGTGAATGGATGGGGCAAAATAAGTGCACTAATTGATAGCCAGTTTGATAGAAAGGTCAAATCAGTGAAAATAGTCAGAATAGACTGTGTGAGTTGTAAGATTTAGTTCAGCTTAACAAATATTCGTCCTGCATTCCAAACCATGCAATCATCACTGTACTAACTCATAGAATGAGATACCAGGCATACCTCGGAGATAGTGAGGGTTCAGTTCCAGACCACCACAACAAAGCTATTATAATATTGCAAAAGAGAGAGTCACATGAATTTTTTGGTGTCCCAGTGCATATAAAAGTTATGTTTGTATTACATTGTAATATAGTGAAAGACTATATAGATGACTGAAATATGTGTAGTCTATTAAGTGTGAAATAGTATTATGTATAAAAAATGTACATACCTTAATTCAAAAATACTTTATTGCTAAAAAATGCTAACCATCACCTGAGCCTTCAGTGAGGTGTAATCTTTTCGCTCGTGAGTGTCCTGCTTCAATGTTGATGGCTGCTGACTGATCACAGAGCCCCATAATAAATATAATAATAACAAAAAAGCTTGAAATGTTTCAAGAATTACCAAAATGTGACACAGAGACACAGAGTAAGCAAAGGCTGTTGGAAAAATGGTGCCGATAGTCTTGCTCAATCCAGGATTGCCACAGACTTTTAATTTGTAAAACACACAACATCTATGAAATGCAATAAAATGAGGTATGCCTATATTGTCTCTGCCTCAACTGTCTGAAACATATAAATTAGTACTTTAGTATGAACAAGAATCAGAATTTTTATGAATGTTGGAATAAAAAGAATGGGAATTGGGAAAAGAAAATCAAGAAATGTGTCATATTTCAGTGACAAAGAGTGGAATTTAAAGAAAAATAGTAACCAAAATGGCCGTAAGATTCCCCTCTGCTTGACTAAATTTTACAAAGCCTTGCTTCTGACTCTAAGCCCTTGGCCCCTTTTTCTTAGAACATTTACCTTAGAAAACTTGTCATTATAAATCCTTTCCCTGCCCTTTTGAGATGTAAAGCTTCTTAAAAACCCCTTGACAATTTATAACCCAAGACTATCTTTCTCAAGGACCTAAGAGCCATCCGTTTGAAATGCAATCATCAAGGAACGTAGTGCCCCTGTCTCCCAGTCTCTGTAGAAGGGTAGAAGCCTATTCCATAGTGCCAGTTAGGAAACACAGGTGGTCTAATCACAGAGAAAAGCATTTACAAACTCAGGAATAACTCAATTCGTTGGCCTCCTCTCACTGATTAACCTCTACCTAATGTCCTCTTGTACTTTTTTCACTAGCTCATCTCACGCTGAAAAACCCTCCTGCTCTTTGTTTCTGGAGACAGTTTTGGTCTCTCCCCCCTATTGCAATAGCCTTGAATAAAGCCTTCCTTGCCTGTTTAACTTTGCTGCAATTTTGCTCCCACAATAGAAAGTCAACAAATAAACAAGGAGGACCTTTCCAGGCAGACACCACAGCATTGGCAAAGACCCTAGAAGCATCATATTCTATTATGTATTTGGGGACAGTTACTCATATTTTCTACATAGGTGAGGCTACAATCTTCTCTGTCTACATTTCACCTTGCATACACTTGTGTCTGAGAATTTTCCACCTCCACCCCATCAGCAGTGCAGAGGTCCACCCATTGCCTTCTTTTCTCTCCCTCACAGCCTGAAGAAATCTTATCCAAGATCTACATTCTCAATTCCTTCCTATTACTACTTCCCTCTGCTCCCTCCATACAATCTCCTAGGTGAGTAGGTTTGAATGCAAACCAACCTGCCACAGTCCTACCCTGGGATAAGGGCTTAGAGATGGCTGTCTGAATTAGGGCATAAAGAAAATGGAAAATTTAAGCAGAAAATCTAAATTAATAACTCAACAACATTTAGCAGACCAAGTCCATCTCCTCTGTAGACCCAAGCTGACTTAAAAGCCTCACCTCTATAATCCCAAAGCCCCACCCATCCAGCTAACAGGGCCTCAGTTCTAGGTTGCCCCTGCCTTGGGTCCAAAAGTGCAGAATTCTCTTCAGTACTCCCCTCTTCAGATCTGTGACTAGAACTCTCCAGGGTCCGGTCAAGTATTTTCTATCTTCTTGATCAAAAATCCTAAGAGGTCTTCTAGTATAGGTCTACCATTTTACCAAAGTCCCAGGGAACTGTAATCACAAAGCTTAAATGCATGAAGCTGGTCGATGAAACAGATGACTAGTGGAAGTCATGCTGGGGACAATGTATTCAAGACCTTTAAATACAGTAGATAACCCTATATTTTAAATCTGAATGTTTAGGACTTGAAGACACAAAGACGAAGAATATCTTCTATTTGCAAATTAGAGCACTGACCCCTAGGTTCTTAAGCCTTCCCTTGAACTTGCAACAGGCTGCTCAGATGAGTCTTTGGTAGCCTCCCCAGCATTAAACACTTCTCTTCTGCTTCTATCTTGCTGCTGGCTGCCCGTGTCCTCTCATGTCAGACCACAGCACTGCTGTCACCCACAGAGCATTTAGACAGAGGAAGGCTGGAGTTAAAGAAGCCCTCCCCTATTGTTAGGTAGCCTTTGGGTTGGAAAAATGAAGATTGCCCACATCCAGAGTGCACAGGCTTAGCAAGCAGCATCTTAGAAAACAGAACCTTTGCTGGCCACTTGTCTGGGTGTGCAGCCAAGCTAAGGAGGTCCCCAAAATGCCATCTCCTGTGACCAAGGCCCCTGGGCTCTAGAAGGAAGAGTTCTGACCCATGGTCCCCATTCTCTAGTAACTCTCCATTTGAGAAGGGAGTAATTAGAAATTATGCAAGTAAATGTGAAATAGGGAACATTTCTTTAAATTATGAAAGTTTCTCGTAGTGGATCTAAAAATCATAGCTAGTGTTTTATGGCCACCTAGTGGCCTATATTGGGATTTGCATTTGGAAATTTAATTTTCTTTCAAATATTAGCTCTAAATTCTAACTTTATTTGCTCTCTAAATACTCTTACAGTCAGAGAATATATGAGAAATCTTAGATTAACTAAGGAGAGTTAATATGATAAAGTCAATATAGGGGTAATTTCCGAATGCTTTCTAAGCCCTGTAATTTCTGGGTTTTCCAAGTGGACACATATGACTGAGGCTTAGTTTTGAAGTTGTTATGATAATAATAACAATCATTATAACACAAGAGCTAACTAACATCTATTGAGTGCTTGCTATATGCCAGGCAATATTCTAATGCTTTCCAGTACTACTCCTTTAATTCTGTAATAATTTTATGAGGCAAATTCTTATTACACCCAAATTTTAAAAGAGAAAACTGAGATAAAGAGAAATAAAATAATTTGCCCCAATATCAACCACCGATTAACTGGTAAAGTCAATATTCAAAACCCAACAGTCTATCCAAAACCTTAGATCTGTTTAGTATAGGATTCGTGTATATATTAGGCACATTTAGGACGGTGGAATCAAAAAGGCTCCCCACTACTCTAAAGCTGCTCATCCTTTCACTAAAATGTGGTTAAGCTTCAAATGTATGGGAAAGACAAAAGTGCCACAGGAGTTCAGGGATGGAATTTGATAAAAGTATATTTCAGAGAAATTTCTAAGACAGCAGGAGCTTGACTTCAAGCACTGGTGTCAAGTGGAAAGGCACAGAGGAAGAAGCATGGCGAAGTAGGAAGGGGCAGCCGGATCAAAGGCGGCGATATGGTGGAGGATGTGAGCGGGTGTGGGCGCCGTGAACAGAACGAGGTGAATCAACAGAGAAAGGAGGATTTGCATGGGAAGAAAGGGGGTCAGAAAGGTCAGTTTGGACCCTACTGTCCGTGGGGGATCTTAACATCAGATTAAGGAGTGAGATCTCTAGCCAGGTAGTTATGGAGTGTTACTGAAAGTTTAAAAATTAGTATTTATTGCTTTTGTAATTTCTCATATGCAAGATGTGCCCAAAGTGGAAAAATTTAGAAACCAAGAAAGACAAAGCTAAAAGACTATTTGTAACTCCACCTTTCTTTGTAATATTTGGAATATAACTTCCAGTCTTTGTAGAACACACACACATTTTTTTTCCAAAAAATAATGTTATTGAATTTTATGTAATAATGACGCAGCATTTTAATGTTTTCTTGTGTTTTATCATGGTACATGTCTATAGAAATAAATTAGAAGCATAAACATTAAAAGTAAAACTAAATTATAAGCAATTCCATGCTCTTCCTATTAATCATCACTTTTGTTGTGTGTGTATGTATGTATGTATATGTGTGTGTGTATCCTTCTGAAAAAAACACAAATTCCATTCAAAAACAGAATAATATTTACAAACTGTCTTGGACCCTGCAGTTTTCTCTTAATATATCATGAATATCTTGCTATGTTGACACATATTTTTACAGCAAAATTTAACGGCTGTATCTTATCCAAAATAATTTATTCAATTAATCTCATGTTTCTTAATTGCTTTTGCATCTTTGTTGAAAATCAATTTGTGCGGGTCTATTGCTAGACTCTCTATTCTGATCTATTGATCTATTTATCTTTCTTGATTCTAATATCACAATCTTGATCAATGTAACTTTATTCTAAGATTTTAAATCAGGCAGTGTAAATTAACCAACTTGGTTCTTCTTTTTCAAAGTTGTTTTGGCTATTCTATGTCTTCTGCATTTCCACATGAATTTTAGAATTAGCTGTTAATATCTACAAATGAGCCCACTGAGGTTTTAATTGAGGTTGTGTTATAGCTATACATTAAATTGGGTAGAATTGATATTTTATCAATGTTTATCCATGAACATGGTATTTATCTCTATTTAGGAGTTCTTTAAGTTTTCTCAGTATGTTTTGCAGTTTTCAGTGTAGAGGCCTTGCACATTTTTTTCTCATATTTATCTCTAAGTTGTTCATATTTTTATGCCATCATAAATGGTATTGTTATTTTAATTTCAATTTCCAATTATTTGTTGCTAGTATATTGATCTTGCACCTTTCAATTTTACTAAATTTATTAGTTCTAGTAACCCTATAGCTATATTGATTACATAGGATTTTCTATATAGAGATGATCATGTCATCTGTGAATAATGACTATTTTACTTCTTCATTTCTAATCTACATGGCTTTTATTACTTTTTCTTGCCTGGTTGGACTGGCTAAAACCTCCAGTACAATGTTGACTAGAAGTGCTGAGAGTAGACATCCTTGTCTGTTTCTTCATCTTAGGAGAGAGAATTTTGACATTCATCATTAAGAATTATGTTAGCAGTATAGTTTTCATAGTTGTTGTTTATCTGGTTGAGGATACTCCTTCTATTCCTAGTTTCCTGAATGTTTTTATCAGGATCGGATGTTGGGTATTTGTCAAATGCTTTTTCTTTATTGAGATGACCATGTTGTTAACATGGTGAGTTACATTCATTGGTTTTCAAATATTAAACCAACTTTGCATTCCTGAGATAAACCCCACTTGGTCCTGATGTATTATTGTCCTTTTAATATAGTGTTAGATTTGATTTGTTAAAATTTGGTAAGAATTGTTGTTTCTATTCATAAGAGATATCATTCTGTACTTTTCTTTTTTTCTGGTAATGCTGGCCTCATAGTATGAGTTGGGAAGTCTTTAAATTTCTGGAAAAGTTTGTTGAAATGACATTATTTCTTCTTAAATGTTTGGTAGGATGTACCAGTAAAGGAATCTGAGAATAAAATTTTCTTTGTGGGAAGGTTTAAAACTCCAAATTCAATATCTTTAATAGAAATAGGACTCTTCAGGTTATCTATTTCTTCTTGAATAAACCTGGTAGTTTGTATCTTTTAAGGAATTTGAAATTTTTCTTATTTCTTAAGGTAGAAGCTAATGCCATTGACTCCAAATCTTCCTTCCTTTTTTATTACAGGTGTTCAGAGCAAAAATACTCCCTCTAATTACCACTTAACTGTATTCCATAAATTTTCATATGCTATGTTTTCATTTTTATTCAGTTAAAATTTTTCCTAGTTTCCCTTTTGATTTCTTTTTGACTCATGCTTTATTTTAAAGTATGCAATTTAATATTCAAATATTTGGAGTTTGTCCAGATAACTTCCTATTGATTTCTAATTTAATTCCTTTATGGTCAGAGAACCTACTTTGTATGGCTTTTGTCATTCTATCTGGATTGCAAATAAATTCAACTCTGTATTTTTGAAAGGACTTGTGGGTTGTTTTTAAATTTTGTACTATTAAAAACAATTCTTGAATGAAGATGAACTTGGAATCTTTGCAACCATTCTTTAGTGTTTTCTTAGATAAATTTTCAGAAGCAAAAATTTGAGTCAGAGTATTTACTTCCTTTTATAGAATCTGTACATACTGCTGGGTGGCTTGTTTCATGCTTTTCTTTATATTCAAAATGTGCAAATATTTTCTTCAGATCAATATTTTCTTTTCTATCACATGTTTTTAATGGTTGCATAATATTTTACTGATACACAAATTATATTTAAGAATCCTCTATTATTGGACATTTTGGCATCTTGGCTCTTTCTAATTTCTAATAATGCTTTAATAAATCACACTGTGGATCATTAGTTTGTTGAAGAGGATTGGCCTCATAAAAGCAGTGATTTCAGAAAATTTGTCAGGAACTAGTGTAGAGGATAGATTTAGACTGAGAAGGGCTGAAAGCAGGAAATCTGTTCCATACCATTAGGATTATAATATAATACTACAAACATGAGGCTGTGGTAGAGACAGAGGAATGGAGATGTCAGGATGGGTGGAAAACATGAAAACAAAAGAGTCTATCACACTTAGTGACTGAATTTGTGGGAATTAAAATCAATCGCTATCTTTAAAGTAGAAGGATTTTTAGATAAAACTGGGTCCTCACATTTATCTTTAAAATATCTATTGTCTCAACATTTGTTCTCACTTGTCAAGCAGTAATGTTTTCTAATTACTCAATGAGCATTTCCCCATAGATGCTGGAAGGAAACCAGGAAAATGTTTTCTAAAGCAATTATATCCAAGGAAGAACAGGGTTCATATAACTCCACATTACTTTATAAGGAATCTCTTAGTATTAAAATGTTTTGCTCTTTTGAATTATATCCTCACCATATAAAAAAACTGCAAATTTTAGAAATAGCTCTAATCTTATTATACCTTTATTTGTTACCTTGCAATATTTAAAGCAAAACTTATTTCCTCACTTGACCTAAAGAAGGAGAACGCACCACGCCTTCCTACCAGTGAGTTCCTGAGAGGACACAGTTCTGGCTCCTGCAGTGCCTGTGAGAGCCTGGAGCACAGCAGGGGCTTGTTGAGTCCATTCAATGAACTGAACGGATAAGGCCCATCTGTGTCTAAGACTTCCAGTCCCATCTTTCTTTACCTATCTCCTTTCCTTTGTACTTTTCTTTCCTACAGCTCTCATCTTATAATTTTTGAATGCTAAGATCTATAAAATGTTCATTATTGCGTGCATTTGCACAGTTTACCTCTGATTTTAGCAGACTATTTTAGCTAGTTGCTTAAAATTCTAAAACTAAAATCTGTCGTCTCATTGTAAGATCTCTTTTGTGCATTTACCTAAAAGCCTTTGCCATCACAGTCACGGTGAAGTAAAGAATAGATGCCTGGCTTCATTGTTTTCAGGAGGCTCAATCAAATGGCCCTATCCAAATCATTAGATTAAGCACCAACCTTCCTTACACGCTTCCCAGAAAAATGGGAAGTACATTATCAGTTTCATTATTGCTCACTTAATGTGAAAAAGCAATAATACTACCATAATCTAAATATGCTGAAGAAAGCCCAGTTTCCACTCACTTTGTGGTCTCCAGGAATTTTCTAGTAGATCAATTGTATAACTACCTCAACTACAAACTCACACAGGAGCCAAGAAGCACCAACTTTAAGTTTATCAATTTATGAATTATTTCCCTCAACCCTTAAGTCCCAGATGAAACTTTGATGCTCTTAGGTTGTTTACACCCTTTTATGTCTGTACATATAATATTATAATATTGGTCATGGCTACCCATCCAAATTCCACCTAAAGCTTTTAAAATGCTATCAGCTTCTCCACTACTGTCTCAATGCTCATTACCTATCTCTGAAGCGAAGACATTGAAGACTTTGCACTATGCGTTATAAACGTCTCTTTAGTGTGGTGTTGGCAGCCAAAAACTCTTTTGATAAAGTATAATGGCTTTTCAGGCAGAATAAATATCATTCTATTTCCAAACTTTTTATTAAATACTTCCTGACTTGGTACCTTGGGAAAGTTATTTAAATTCCCTAAGCACTGGTGTGTTGGAGCAGGAGCCAGCCTGTGAAGCCAATGTTAAATTTTTAGGTTTGCCTACAAGTTCTTAAACCTCTGGAGACTTGAACTCAGCCCTGGTAGGAGTATTTACCACAGATGGTGGCAAATGCTATACATAAGGGCACTCTTTTGAAAACAGAGAGTTGGTTTCATAGCTTACTACTGTCTCTAAGCTTTAGTTTCTTCATCCATAGAGTGAGACAAATAATCCCAACCTGTACTGGACACATTTAGTTTCAGTAAAGAGAATCTCTCTTCTGGTTTAAAAAGGAAAGACGTTTGCTAGATAGTTGTAAATGCCCTACAAAACTGTAGGGAAGACTGATAAAATAGATAATAGCTCTGAGCTCTCAAAACCCAATTTGAGAGTCACACCACAAAACCGGGCCACTGAGGAAGCTGCGGCGGTTACCAGTCCTAAAACTACTTTGCCTCTACCATGATCAGGACAACCTCCCTGATCAAGAAGCTGCTACAGGCAAACCAGAGACCTGCACACTGCCTCTACCTGTCTCTTCTGAATAATTCAAGAGAATATCTGATTGGCAGAAATTAATTCATAACCAGAACTGTAGCTACATGGGAGGTTTGAAAATACAGTCTTTATTTTGAGTGGTCTTGTGTCCGGATTAAAAAAAAATGAGGTTCTTTTGCCATAGAGTAAAAGAAAGGAAGAGAACAGCTATTGGAGGACATCTAGCAGCCAGCCATACAACACCAATTTCCATCCCTGACATCTGTAAATGCCTCTTTCCCAAACACAGAACAATTCATACCCTATCTAAGAGGTACGACCTCAAAGTCCCATTCAGAGACTGAATCCAGCTCAAAGATCAGAATATCTGAGTGACATACAGTCCTCTCCATCAGGTCCAGATGTGGCGACCTGTGTTCAGGTGATCCACGAAGTGACAGGTAAATTATGCCCCACCCCACCCCTGCCCAATACAAATACATTCTATTCAATGGTGTAGTAGGAACAGGATAATTATAATAAAAATTCCCTTCATAAATAATATTGTGCTGGACAGGGATTTCAGAGACCTCTGCCCTGGCAATAGACTAATTTTCTGGGTTAGCCCATCCAACAGCCACTGGTTCCTCTTTCATTTCCATGACTGCCGACTTGGTTTTCTTGGAGCCCCTTCCTTGTCCATTAGACTCCTTAATCTTCTCTGAACTGGGCATTGGATAGTCTGCCCTTCTTGGAGCTGCAAAGCTTTCACATCTTGCTTTTTGCTGGTGTAGATTTGGGTACTTAAGTTTGCATTGTGTTCAGACAGTCAGGCTTTGGCAGACCAGGTTTATGGTTTCTCTGGTAAAAAATTTTCTTATAAACTTAATGGGCTTCCAGTCTTTCTTCTGAACAGTTCCAGTGTGAGAATTATACCCAAAAAACTCACCTAGACCTCATATGTATGTAAGTCTGAAGATCTGGTTTTAATTATTAGCTGCTATGCTCTGCACAGCCTCTTTTCAATCTAACAGTGGTGTTTATGGGTTATATCCCTCCACCCCCCACACACACACACACACAAATATTTTATTCTTAACCCCTAGTACCTCAGAATTTGACCTTATTGTAGACAGGATCTTTACAGGGGTAATTAAGTTAAAATGAGGTCACATGGGTAAGCCCTAATCCAATATGACTAGTGTCCTTATAAGAAGGGGAAATGAGGACATAGACATGCACACATGGGAAATATCATATGCAGATGAAGGCAGAGATCAAGTTGATGCATCCACCAGCCAAGGAAAGCAAAGATGCCAACAAACTATCAGATAGTCCCTCACAGGTCTCGGAAGAAACCAACCGTGCTGACACCTTGATCTTGAACTTCTAGCCTCTACAACTGTAAGACAATACATTTCTGTGGTTGAAGCCACCCAGCTTGTGGTACTTTGTTATAGCAGCTTTATAATGCCCTTAAATAAGGATCTAAAATGGTAGGGCGACACCCTTAACCTGATCTATGCTGCAGGTTTGATTCGCACTGTCTAGTCCAGAATGCTTTGGAGAGGTGTTTGTAAATAGCTGGGGCCACCATGCTCCTTCAGAGCAAACTCTGAAAGTATTGCTTCCGTGTGGAGATACGGACACGACTGACTTTTTAGTACCAAATTATTAGGCTCACAAATATTTTATACTTTAGGTTCTCCTCCACAGGCTGAGATTCTCTGCTACCATTTTAGATTCTCTGTCTTTTCCTTAGCAGAGACCTATTCCTTGCATTTCTGTTTGCAGACTGGCTAGATCTAGATTTAGTTCATCTTTCTCTTGTAAAACTTCACTGAAAGTGGCAGAAGCAACCAACCTACACCATCATGAATTTTTCCAATGATTTAACCTACAGCTACAGGCTTGCTCAGCATGTAATCTTCCTTCTTAGGTATTTTAGTCAATCATTTATCAAATACTGTGCCACTGAATACAAGGGTCTCTAGTTTTCCACACTGCTTGCTATACCTGTTATCATCTGCTAATTGAACTTCTAAGTCAAGAAAACATCCATTTTTATCCTTTTGGGCAGCAGCCCACTTCTAAATTCTAAGTTCACTTGCAGAGAACAGAATCCATTTCAGTGAGTTTAATCAGAAAGGCATTTAGCATGGCTTAGAGAATCAGTCAGAGGACTGAGGAAATAATCAAGGAATCCTCTGAGAACAATACTACAACAAAATGGGGCCAGCAGCACTGATGTTCCTATAGCTATTGGGAAACCACCAAGATCATAAAGCAACCTTGAACTGGGTTGGGGGATTAGGAAAAAAAAAACCTGTGGTAGAATTGCAGAAGCAGTAAAAGCATGACTTCTACCTTGCAAATCTCTTACAAGTACATCTGATTGGCAGGGTCCAAGTCAATTTGGAGCTTTAGCAATCAGTGTGTGGGAAATGTTTCGTATTTTGAACTATGATGTGCCCAGCTAAAATTAAGGGCTCTATTATTTATTTATTTATTTTTATTTATTTACTTATTTTAGTATGCAAGCAGGGTTTATAAGTGATACATTCTCAGGGAAGAGAATGGGCCTAGCTGAGGTGGAAGGGGGTGGGGGGAGAGAGAGAGAGAGAGAGAGAGAGAGGAAGAGAGGGAGAAGGGGGGAGAGAGAGGGAAAGAGAGAGAGAAAGAAGAGAAAGAGAGAGAGAGAGAGAGAGAGAGAGAGAGTGAGAGAGAGAGAGCCCTTGTTCTGAGGACTTATCTAAGGGCTCTATTTCTGTGAGAGAAAAGGGGGAAGGAGATAAAGGACAAGTGTTAGATTGTGAATGTAAATATTTTTGGATTACTTCTGACATAGAGCAGGCCCTTAATAACTGACAAATTTATGGAAACGTATAGTACAATTTCCCTTTTTTAGAGAGAACATGTGAACTCGGAAATATGAGATCAGGTTTGTAAAAGGCAAACTATGTCACAATTACTTTGAACTTTTGCTTATTCAAGTGCAGTACAGTGTTCTCTGAGCTAGAGAATTTATAAATGTAACCTTCTGATCAACCAAGTTCATTCTCTGGAGGAGTACCTGACCTTATAAATGAAAGGTCCTGGTCTAATCAAATTCTCTCACTTTGTTTTTTCTCGAGTGGTTTTACCTCCCCATGTCTTCTGATGCCCATGATCCAAGGAAATAAGAGTTTTCAGATGTATATCAAGCCTGACTTTATCTCTTTAAAAATTTAAATCTTAAACCTAGATTTGTGAAATACATTTTAGAGCAGAGGTCAGCTTTGTGGGCCATACAGTGCCTGTTTCAGTTTCTCAATCATGCCATTGTAGAGTGAAAGTAGTCATAGACAGTACATAGATTAATGAGTGTGCTTATGTTCCCACGAAACTCAGTGTACAGAAAAGGTGGGGGACCTAATTTGGAAGATGAGCTGTCATTTGCTGATCCTTGTTTTAGGTAACTGAATGAAATAAATTAAAAAACAAAAAACAAAAAACTTTATTGGAGGCACCTTGCTGACTACTGAAGATGTGGCCTTTCGTTGGCCCGCTGCCTTCTCCCTGGGTGTGTAGAGTCCATCATTTCTTTCATACACTACACTCAACCTAACATCTGGTGTTTGAGACAGCACTTCCTTCTGCTCGGTTTCAATTTATGGTCATGTATCAACGTTCTTCTGAACATCTGTGAACCTAAACACAGCATGAAATTTTGTTAACTTCAATAACCATCTTCAAAATGGAGACAGCAAGTTGCTACCAACTGTGCTCAGCCACACCTGAAGCAACCTGTGTGTTCTTCCATCAGCCTCAACTGAGGACTGGAGTCACCTACAGCCTCCTGATAGCCTTTACATACCATGAGTATCTGTGAGCTAGCATGGCCTCCCACACCAGGGGACAGATGCTATGGCTGTCCTGCCCTGACAGGGAATTAGCTTTTGTGTTGAAAGTAAGAAGAGCATAGTGACTAAGAGGACAGGTTCACATGATCTCTGCCATTCATTAGCCATGTGGCCTTAGGATAATTACCTAACCTTTCTATGCTTTGGTTTCATAATACGCAAAATGGGGATCGTGATAACATCTACTTAGAGCAATGGCTGGACCACATCAGACATTCCATAGGTGCTACCTACAATGGAGAATTTGGTGCCAGTTATTTATATCACTTATGATGATTACAAAGTTATTGATTGGCCTTCATTTTCTTCTGACTATTTTAATATATGAACAACAGGTAAGAGTTGAGTTTTGTTTGCTTGTTTGTTTTTTATTGTTTTGATTATAGTCTCCTAACATGAATATTTTCTATACATTGGCACAGCATGTTTTACTATTCAATTGCCCTAAATCTTCCTAAAAGTGTACTGTCTTTTTTAAGGAAATGAGCATAGGCTTTAAATAGTAGAGCAGAGAGCACAGAAGAGTAAAGCGCAAAAAGCAAAAGCAAATGACAGAAATAAATACCAAGGGCAATTCAGTATTGTCCCACGGATTCTTAACAGTTGCCTGTTCCTCTGGCCTGCTCTCTTCTCACGCAAACCTGGCTTCCTCCTCTTTTGTGCTAGTTCTTATACACTAGTCAGACTAGCCTTAGATTAGCTAGGTGACATAATCCAGGGAGGCTTGCTAGAAGTCACATTCCTAGGCCTGCACACCCAAAGATTCTGATGTGGTAGTTTCAGGATGCAGTTTGAAATCTTTATTTTTCAAATGCCTCCCATGATGCAGATGTATAGGAGGTTTGGGGACCTCTGCTCCATACCCTCACTCCTGTTCTCACCCAAGTATTCCTCCCTAACCCCAACTACTGTCTGTGTGCCCATGTACTGCCCAAAGCTGTGGCAGCCTCTGCAACCACTGTCTCGAACAATTACACCCTGCAAAGAAGATATTCTTAATCACATATTACAGGTGAGGAAACGAAGGCTCAGTTCTGTTTTGTAAGTTGTGCAAACTCTTCTGCCTCTTTCCTTGACAAGAGCACGTAGTTAATACCATGGTTGATATTAATTTGTTTAAGCATGGAAAAAAATCTCCTTGAAGGAATGGGCCAAGCTTTGTACTTTTGTGAGAGTCAGGGATCGATTCCTAGGAACAGAAACCCATTCAAAAGACATGAAGAAGGCTTATTGAAAGGATACAGGAGAATTTCATGGAACTCAGCTGTAGAAAATACAGTTTGGCCATAAGGATAATTATTAAATACAGCCTTGGGTGTTTGAGATATTTGCAACAACAAAAGAAATGTGTAATTCTCATATATGTATTCTCCTGATATATGTATAAATGGCCTCACCCAAAAAGTTGCTCCAGCCAGGTGCAGAAGCTGCCCAGGAATGCAGAAACTACCCTTGTCTCCCCATAGCCAAAGCTGAAAGTTTTTAGGTATTCCTTCCTGTAGGGTACCCCTTCCCAACACCCCACCTCTTCCCTGTTTTCACCTGCCATTGCTGGATAAAACAAAGAAAGGAAGTGTTGCCAGGGAAAAGGAGTCCTCTATTCTCTAAAGGCTCTTTCATCCAAAATGAGAGAAAAATCAATTCAGACTTTAAAAAATGTATTGGGCTATATAAATAAAAGGTTCAGGATTAACTCCAGCTCTGAAATTAGCTGTGGGTCCCTTTATACACTGCCCCAGCTTCAATAGCAGGTATTTCATGCATATTTGTTGCGTTGAATTAAGGCTATGAATTTTCCTGTGTCAGATTCTCTAAGTATTGAATTTGTCATCGTCCCTGGCTTTGATATATAGAGATTTTATTTTTAATTTATTTGTATTAATGTTAATATTTATTAATATTTAAATATTTTTATTAAAATTCTTCAGTATAGAATATTTGATTTTCTTTTTGATCAGAGTGTGAAGGACAGATCTTTTTTCAATTTTCAAGTCGTTGGGGATATTTGGGCATATGCGTTTTTTATTTTTGGATTTATTGCCTCCTGGTAATAAATTGTAGATATAAAATTTGTTTTGATTTTTTTTGTTTCCTTCCTGGAAATTCTTTCTTTAGATATGTTAATATATTCAGTCTGATTACAGTCCGGGCTTGTGTGGGAAGCTGTTTTGTTTCTTTAGGGTGACTTTCTATATAGCTGGTCAAATACATTATATGTCTCTTTTATACTTGAACTCTAGATGGAAAGCTTATTTCCCCATTTTCAAACAATTTGGAGGGGGGATCTGTTTGTTGCCCTATATACTAAACTATACTATAGTTTCCTTGTGAATATAATAATAACAGTGTATGCCTTATGGAGTTATCAGGATTAAATGAGTCAATATGTGTAAAACGCTCAGTACCGTTCCTGGCCCACAGTAAGCCTTCATTAAAAGCTCCAGTTCTATATTTTTTCTAAACCTGCCGTTTTGCTTTTAGTAGCATTTCACTTTGATAGACACACAGTATTATTAATTAATCCAACTTGTAACCCCCAAAAAAACCCCAAAACATGGCAACACATGAAGAACAAAAGGCAAAGAAACAAAAACCACCCTACTGGACATAAGTGTGATGTAATAGCCTTATGCAGCACCCCCTTATCAAATAAGAAAAGCCGTTAATTTTGTCTTAAACATGTTCTACTGAGTTCTGTGAGAGAATGTGCAAGAGCTGCTGAGCAATTTACCCACATCTGAATCCTAACAAGAAGTAATACTGATTTTCTACTTTTCTGAAATGAGTACGAGTATCTGTTCATCTCCACCATTAAATTGTGCAAACCTGGACAGGGATTAGGCCTTCCATTGAGTTTTGTGGGGGTGAAGAGCTCAAGTTTTATAGTCCAGCAGGCTTGGATTAAATTTCAGTCCAGCTACTCAGAAACTAAGTAAGCTGCCTTAAGGTCTATGCCTGGAGCCCCATTAACTTGCTAGTTATTATGGGCCAATTATTGTGGTCCTTACTGGCATATATATGGGTAGTAACTTGAGCTAGTTGTGGAAAAGTGCTTTGTATAAAGTTTTACATACTTTATATTTCATTGAATCCACTTAACAGGCCCCCAAGGTAGGTGTGTTTTACATGAAAGATGATAATGGAAAAATAATCATCACATTATTATTTCTTTTATGGCAGGATGGCTCAGCTAAAAAAATATTATTCCTTTTATATATAATTTATATATAATTTGTTTTTGTTTTTTAATCTGCCAATAATAACTAGCAAGTGGTGTTTGGTGATTGTTTTAGTGATGCTAATTTTAAAACTTATTAAGTATTATTTATTCTCATTGCAAGTCTATCAATAGCGTCTAACGGTGTAGCATTGCTTTCCTTCCTACTCTTGGTTTACTAACCCTCCTAGTAAATGTAATTTGCAAACACCTGATTTTCAGATTTCCAAACATCTTATCAGATGAGCGACTTCACGGCCACTGGGTGAAATGTTACTCGCCTTCAAATAGATAAAAACCAAAACACTTTGTGAGGCTGCTAAAGCCACCTGCCACACCTCTCCTCTTCCCTGCTTTCAAAGCTGTCCTCCGAACTCCCTTGTCTGAGGACAAACGTTTGGCGAAAGATCAATTTACACTGTAGCAGTAACTTTCTCAGATAGTGCTCTTAACTCTAAGTCGCGGGAGGAGGGAGGCGGAAGAAGGGCATGTCATCCTCAGCTAACTCCTTTTCTTATATTTCACTTTTGGTCCTGGGAGGGTAGCGCAGCTGCGTGGTAGTAGATGTTCACAGCTGAGGAGAATTTAGGCCAGTCCTCACTGTCGCCATTCACTCTATGTGCTTGTATTGTCCCCTGCTAAAATTGGCCTTGGGACAGCCCGCCGGAGGCAAACCCACAGGAAACCCCACACCTGCAGGAAAATCCTGGCCGTGCTCCCGCTAACACGCGGAATCATTCCATGTTCCGGCGACCAATCAGCACTCCGCACGCTGCCGCGCCAGCCAATCCAAGCAAACATACGTTGCTCGGGCCAACTTCTGCTACCAGCCCTCCAGGCAGCGGGTACGAGCCAGGGGCGTGGCTGGGGGGCGTGGTTCGGCCCTCGGCTGTGACCCTTAGTGGCTTGACGCCCATTGGCTGCTGCCGCCCCCGACCTCGGCGGGCGGGGAAGCTGAGAGATCTCTAATGGGTCGGTGTTGCGGAGGAGGTTGTGTCCTGTCCCGGTCGGACTGACGCGTCGGGGCTGCATACAGCTGCTCGCTTTTTCTCAAGTATCGGTGGGTAGAGACGTGGAGTCGCGGCGGAAGTGAGTGCTTCAAGGGAGGGTGACAGGGACGTCGGGGGCGTCCAGCCCGATGCGTTTTCTCGGAGCTGTTGTGGCGAGTGGGGTGTGGGAGGCCGCTGTGGAGGGTCGGGATGGCTGGCCCCGGCGTCCGGGCGGGTGTGGACCTCACAGGTGAGAAAGAAAACTAAGGCCCAGGGAAGAGAAGGGGCGAGACGGAAGGATCTCAGGGCTTGCACCTCGCCTATCTACACTGCTCACAAGTTTAAGGACTTAGACGCCGATTAGACCTCAGTTTCTTCATCTGTTAAATGGGGAAGTGACGATAATAACCTTGCTTTTAGGGCTATAGTGAAGTTTCACTGAGGTAACGTTCTGTGAAGGACACAGTGCCTCCTGTTTCTTAGTAGATGCACAGACAGCATAGGATCCATCCTCTCATGCCAAGCTTTGACTGAAATGATGTTGATGATAAGAGAGCATTTTCTAGTGTTTACCCTCTTTCAAGTTCGGTGCTAAGTGTGCTAACTCACGTAATTCCTCAGTAAATCAGCGTTACTAATTTACCATTAAGAAATATTACCTGAGCTATTTTGGGTTCAGAAGCCAGGACAAAATATGACAAATTTTATATGTCAGATTTTTAATGTAAAGTCTCTTCCAGCCTGTGATCAGCTTTCAGCATTTTACAAAATAGACCTTTAGCCTCTGAAGGCAGAAGCTTTGGGTTGGAATCCTGGCTCTATCACTTATTAGCTGTATGATCTTGGACAAGTGACCTAATTTCCCTCTTGCTACTTTCCCTGTCTGTAAAATAGGAATAATAACAGGATCCGCTCTTAAGATTCTTTATGAGGGTTAAATGAAATAATACAATTTAAAGTGACCAGAAAGGTTGATCACATATTAAATGATAAAAAATGTTAGCTATTATTATTTTAAATAAAGGATTAGCGCATTAGGAGCTTGAACATTAACGTGGATTGAACCTTAAAGCTGTAATATTAAATTTAATATTGCCTTAAATGTTGTAAAAAGCCTCAACATTGTTGTAAAGCTTGTACTAAAATAAACCAAAGTGAGCACTAAAACAGAGGTGCATTAGTCACATTGCAGAAGCAGGCTTCCCTGTTGTATTCCTGCTAGAGCCATTCTCTCAAAAAAGAGAAACCGTTGTACTTGACTGAGTTGAAAAAGCTAAGTTACTAATTCAGGATTGATTGGAAATCAAGCATATACCAAAATATTTTTATGTTAGGTGAAAATATAATTTAATTTTTAAGGCCTTGGTTTGCACAACATCTTGGGGGAATTCTATGGCATGTTAAATTAAAGCTATTCACATAAATGAAACCCATATCTATCAGTTAATGGAAGGTTAATTCTGATATGAGCTTTTTTAACAAGTGAATGGAGACTCAATCATAAGGACAAACATTTTTATAGCATTCACTGTTTTTAGAGATTAAGATGTTTCTTATGTTCCATATTTAAAATAAAACCTATGATCGTTTCACTGTGACATATATTTGACAGGAATTGGAGTTGTATTGTTCAAAGACTGGTACTCATAGATGGCCTCAAGAAAAATCTTAACTGGGGAAGCCTGCTCACTCTTCGATGGCATCCACTAGGGATCACTTCAAAAATGTGGACATAGAAAACATGAACAAAAAGGTTAAAGTAAGGAAAAACTGAAGGAAGACACGACTCAGCACTAATAGAACTGTCAAGAGCATATAACCTTTTACATGGAGATGCTAGATTCTGATAAGGTTACGTGGTACCTGTTCTTTCTGAAATGTAAGTGATGGAGTTGGAAAGTTTCCTGATACAAAGTCAAGAAAGGGAATAAGAGAATTAGTAGGAGGGTGTTCAGAATGGTATTTAAAACATTTTCCGGACACTCTCCACAGATGGAGATGGCAGTAGAGCATGTTGTATGCTTTCTTTTCAGTTAACATGAGTGCCCTGTTATATTAAGAGAGTGCCATGACCTTGACAACCCCAATACTGCCCCTTCTTGATTCTGGAATATACAAAGGGTGCCAAAAAAAATGTATGCAAATTTTTTTGTTGTTTTTGTTTATTTGGTTTTTGTTTGTTTGTTTTTTAGCTGAGCCATCCTGCCACCTGTTGGCAGCTCAGCGGGAGCTCAGCTCAGGCCGGGAATCAAACCGAGGACCCTTGCTGCTCAGAGCTCGAACTCTTAAGCGAGCTCTTAACCAACTGAGCCACTCTGCTGGCCCTGTATGCACATTTTAAGAAAGGAAAAACTGTATTAAAATTGTAATAATATATATTGATAAAAAAGATGAATACAAGTCACGTTTAACTTCTGCAGTTACAAGAAGTACTCAAAGTAGGTACCATCAGCATAATTTTAATACAGTTTTTTCCTTTCTTAAAATGTGTATACATTTTTTTTGGCACCCTCTGTATTTCCAGAGATCCTCTGTCATGCTTGCCCACACATAGTTTAGACAGTAACCATTATTCCCTTTTGGACTTCATCTTGAAAAAAAAATTAGATGCAAGAAAAAGCTGCCTGTTTGTCTAAAAGAGAGCTTTCCAAGTTTATACTTACTTGGTTCTCTTCCTTTCCTTCTACACCCTTAGAGTGGCTCATTTATAGGAGTTTTTAATGTTTTAGTTCTTGTTATTGTTGCAGGCAAAGGTTTATTTAAAGGGTGAAATAAGTCAACTTTGAGAGCAAACACTGGATTACACCATTTCTATAGTTCTAGGAACTGCTATATACTAGGTGCTTGGTAAAATAGTAGATGCTTGATAAATATACTAGATGCTTGGTAAATAAAACCTCTGAGAAATGATTGTGCTTCATTATGGTAATGGAAGTTTTAGTCATCTAGATGCTCAAGGATGATTAGTATAAATGGGCCTGCCTTAGATATCTTGAGGTATTTCGTAAATGACACCAGTAGCTCATTGTCCACCCATTTTTTTCTTTTTTATTCACTAGGTTTCTACTGTATGCTAGACATAGGAGTTTAACATTGAAGAAGTCACATTTCTTGCCCCAAAAGATTTACAGGTTAAATGGGAGAAGATAAGTGAATAATTGTATTACAGAGTTGCTAACCTAGGCTTTAGGCAAAGAAAAGTAGAAATTAGGCAGTGAAACTCAGTCAGCTCGTAAAAGGGCTCATAAGCCATTCTAAGGAGTTTGGATTTTATACTGATCAGTAGGAGTGAATGATTACTAAGGTAAGCACCTTAAAGATTCAGATTCTCATCTTTATGGGTATTTTTTATTGCTTATATTTTATATGCTCGATTTGCACAGATAATAATGTTGTCAATGACAAAATAGCTTTCCATTTCATTTTTGATTTCTATCAAGTAGTTTTGAAAAAAATTCTCTTATCTGCCAACCACAAAAACCTGGCAGGTGACCTTTGGGTTTAAAGAATATTGTTTCATTATTATGATCCCAGTAATAGATAAATGAAATTTATTTTGCAAGTACTCTCTTAACTTGTGCTTGTTTATAACATACCTTTGAATAAGGTCATTGTACTGGCTATCAAGTTGGCAGTCTCTCAAGTGGAGAGGGGATATATTTCTGACTGGCAGACTTTTTGAATGAACTCATCCACTTTTAGTCTATGGGTAGGATCTGTACTTATATATTTTGTATCACTTATGTAGATCCTAAATTTCATATTATTGAATTTTCTAGATATACTTTCCCATGTTTTTGAAAGGATATGCCACTTTGGAATAAGGATTATTTTGAGCTGAAGGCAATTAAGAAACAGCAAATTCAGAGAGCTCTTTTTACTCTCATTGCCTGCCTAAAAGTAGGCCATAAATTTCCTTTTGTGAAGGTCTTGCCCCTACTAGGAGATCACTAGAGACAGAAAGTTGGCACCAAGGTAATCTGCACAAACTTTACTAAAATAACCCTGTCTTTTGTTAATTTCCTGTCATGTGTTTACCTTCCAATAATTACTGTCGCTGGAAGCCCAAACCCCTTTTCCTTTGTCTTGTCACTTCTCCACAATTTATCATCCTTTGTTAAAATGGTGCATAGGTCCCTGGGTCTAACTGCTTCTTGGGGTCTCCACGTATTTTCTATGAAGGCCTCTGTGCAGATAAAAATTAAAATGTTGGCATCAAATAAAATTTGTATGCCTTTTCTGTTGTGGCGTGGAATTCACCCCTGGTTGTTCACAGACTCTATAAGTGGGAGAGTGAAGAAAGGTTTTATTAAAGCTCGGGCAGAGAGAGAATGCCCATGGCAATGTCCAAAGATGATGGCTGCTGCGTGTAGTAAGGAGAGAAACACGGGGTGGGGGTGGCCGGGGCAGAGTCCAGAGTCTGAGAGTGGACAGCTGCACCTAACTTCAGGTCAGCTTTTTCTTATATAGGAAAGGGGGAGTCAGTCAGGCAGGTTTGAGGGCTGACATCGCTTCCTTGTGTCTGGTCTGTTTTAAGATGATGTTATCACTGGACTCTGGACTCCAACTCAGCCATAGCATCCTGGGACTTGAATGCATCACCAGTAAATACTGCAAGGGAGTTGTAAATTGGATTCCAGTGTCTGGGTGACTGATGATTAAGAAATTGCTCTTTTCCAGGTTAGGATGTTAATTAACGAGGTATGGGTAGCTTTGAGAAAGGGAGCAAACAGAGTCCTTCAGTTAGTCAGTGAGGGGAGAAACAAAGAGAAAACAGGATGACTCAAACTGCAAACAAACTAAGTCTAATTGACTTAAACTGCAAACTAGCTAAGTTTAACTGCATTATTGATTCCCTGAGTTTCACCCTTAAATTTTCTCCTCTTAATCTAGCTTTTGTTAATTTAATTCACAGATCCCAGAGATAGAACCTAAGAGAGCCAGTTCTGTATCACTTTAGTGTCTATCACTTTTTTTTTTTTTTAAGATTTTATTGGGGAATCGGGGGAAGGGGAACAGAGAAGTTGCTGTTGTTTTTGTTCTTCAGTCTAGTTGTGGAGGATGTTGCTTCACTGGCCCAAGCTG
>NW_017731646.1:280149-294928 GCF_001890085.2 Hipposideros armiger | reverse complement strand
CTACACCGTCGCCGGCGACCCATGTTAGCCCAGCTCCAGGTTGAGCTGTTGTTCAGCATCTTAGCTGTAGAGGGCAGTGTCACTGGCCCTCATATATAGGATCCGAACCGGGGCCCTCTGGCATCCCAAACCAGTTCTTAACCAAGTATTTCGACGGGGAAAAGAAACCTCAGTATAGAACTCGGCTCCCTTCTGAATACTACAAGGAAAGTGGAGATTATAGCCAAGTAGCAGGGTAGGTGTCAGTGGATGGAAAAATTGCTAAGGGGAAAATTAGGGGTCGGGGATTCTGGCTAAACCAACTTGAAAGGATTCTTGCTGAAGGCAGGCCAGGGTGATAAGATTGAGGGTAAGATGAGAAACTTCTGAGGGTGGGGGAATTTTCACTAAAGGGATTCAGGAGGATTCTTGCTAAAACTGGACAAAGGGGGCAAACAAAGAACAAGCCCCCGAGCTAGACTTAGCCAAAAAGCGGACTCACAGGAGCCTAAGGAGAGAGTCTTTGTCAACAGCAACAATGGCTACAAGATAGAACAAGGGGGATTCTGATATATGCATCTGTACGAGTGGTTGAGAATTGCAGCCTTATTCCCACAGAGGCTTGAGGCTTATTATTTCATTTAGATCTTTTCTTGATCAACTTTCAGTCGTAACTTGGGTCAGTAAATGGGCAGCTTTTCCCCCAAAGCCTTTTCTCCTTTAGGCTTTTACTGGAGAGTACATGGCACCAAAAGCAGACAGAGTTAAGACCAAGTAATTCTTGTTTTGAAGCAAGCACACTTCCACAACAATTATGGGCCTACTGTGTTCCAGGCAATGGTCTAGTTGGTGGGGGTGTAGTGGTGAATAAGGTAGACAGGGGCCCCTGCTCTATTAGCTGGTGATGTGATGGTCAAAGAGTACAATACAGTACACCAATAAATGGACAAGTTAATTTCAGATGGTGATAAGCACTGTGAAGAAAATCAAAGAGGATATACTAGTGACTTACAGAAGGCTGTATTAAGGATAGAAGGTTTAAACTGAAATTGTCATTACTGGTTTTTATTGGTCACGCTCAGATTTGGGGTCTAGTAATCCGGGCAGAGAAATGCCAAATACAAAGGCCCAAAGGCACTGAGAAGCTTGGCCTATTTGAGGAACAGAAAAAAACAGTAGGACAAGAACATTGTGGGCAAATAGGATCTGGTGGTATGAGTAGGAATCTCCAAATTCCTATTAAGGGTGATTTCAAGGCTTCTGACTTTGAGCAACTGGCTCAATTACTATCTTAATAGTAAATTGTTAAGATGGGAAGACAGGCAAATTGAGGGGAGCAAGAGATGCCCATTAGGCATGAAGCTCTAGATACGTTTCTGGATCTGGGACTTTTGTGTGGTGTCTCTCCCTCTCTCTCTTCCTCTTCCCCCGGGTCTTTCCACATGTCAGCCTCAGGCTAGCCAGAGCTTTTGCATGCCTGTATGTTGATCAAAGGCTCCCAGAACAATTACTCTAAAAGAAACCTGCAGAAGGTACATGAACTTTTCAAACCTAGCCTGGGAAGTCTACCTCTTGATGGAAAGTGTGTCAAAGAATTTGCAGCAGTGTTTTAAATCCATCACATTACCAAATCCCTCATTTAAGTTTATTGTTTTTCAAAGTTAGTAATCATTTCCCTGTAAAATTGTGGAACAGTACTTTATCTTTGGAATTATTAATGATATAGTAGTTTTCTACTTTATATAGTTAAAATTATTGCCTTGATATTATGAACCATTTATTTATGCTGACTGGTTGGTTCTAAAAGTTGTCATATGACCTTCCTCCTTACACAGTTACCTGACTGAGTCCGAACACTTCATCAAGTGAAATATAATATTGAAAACAGTAAGAGTTCCTCAAAATTTTGAAATTGTTCTGAGTTTTGTAGCTCTATCCTAAGGATGTAAGATGAGGTTCCTAGTTGTGGTTGTCATTTGTTTACTAGAATGAGTCCTAATTCCGCTAGATGGTAAAATAAAAATTTTCAAAGGCTGAGATCGAAGGACTTTTAAAAGAGTTTGTGCCTTGTGTATTATTTTTGTATTTTGGAAACAGCCACTTTTTTCTTTGTTTGACCTGGAATTTTATAATTCATTCTTTTTTATTAGATTCTATTAGAAAGGGAAAATAGAATTGCATTTATTTTTATATGGGTGATTTTAACAACTCAAAATGTGTGATTCTCATCCCTAACTATGTATTACTCACCCAATTCCTACTCTCAGAGGTTCTGATTAGTTGATTTGGGGTGGGGTCCACGTACAGGCATGTTTTATAGTGCCCTAGGTGATTCTGTTATGAAGCCACATTTGAAACCCACTGGCCTGCTGCATCAAACTGTGGTGTTTGCTGATGCTAATCTTGGTCTCTGTAACAGGGAGAAAAAGATGGAAGCCCTGCCTGATACTTCTGCTTTTGCAGCTAAACTTCAAAACACGCTCATCCAGTACCATAGCATTGAAGATGATAAGTGGCGAGTTGCAAAGAAAATGGTAAATTAGTTTAATTACTTATATTTGGGGTATATCTTCTATCTAATGAATCGGTTGATGACTTTCAAAATGGTATGGAAAGATACGGGCCATGCCCAATAGACATATGGAAAGATGCTCAGTGTCACTGATCATCAGGGAAATGCAAATTAAAACCACTATGAGATGTCACCTCACTCCTGTCAGAATGGCTGTCGTCAATAAATCAACAAACAAGAAATGCTGGGGAGGATGTGGAGAAAAGGGAACCCTGGTGCACTGTTGGTGGGACTGCAGATTGGTGCAACCACAATGGAAAAACGATTTGGAGGTTCCTCAAAAAATTAAAAATAGAATGACCTTATGACCCAGCAGTTCCACTTCTGGGTATTTATCTGAAGAAATCCAAAACACTAAATCTAAAAGATACTACATGCACCCCTATATTCACTGTAGCATTATTTACAGTAGCCAAGATATGGAAACAACCCAAGTGCCCATCAATAGACAGTTGGATAAAGAAGTAGTACACACATGCGATGGAATATGACTCAGCTGTAAAAAAGAATGAAATCTTAACCATTTGCAACAACATGGATAGACTTAGAGGGTATTATGCTAAGTGAAGTAAGTCAGACCGAGAAAGACAAATATATGATCTCATTTCTATGTGGAATCTAAAGAACAAACTAGGTGAACAAACAAAACAGAAACGGACTCATGGTTACAGAGAGCAAACTGGTGTCTGCCAGAGGGGCGGGGGATTGGGGAGCTGGGTGAAAAAGGTGAAGGGATTAATAATACAAATTGGTAGTTATGAAATAGTCATGGGGATGCAAAGTACAGCATAGAGAATGTAGTCAATAATGTTGCAACAACTATGTGTAGTACCAGGTGGGTACTGGACTAATCAGGACAAATGTCTGCATAAATTTTATAAATGTCTAACCACTATGCTGTATACCTGAAACTAATATAAAATAATATTGAATGTCAACTGTAACTGAAAAGAAAGAATTAATTTAAAAAATACACATATATGAACCATACTTCAGATGGATGTGCAGAATAGATAATTTTGCAAATAAAGTCATTGGGTTAGCATATCATAAACAAAAAGAACATAGTAATCCTGCACTGCTTTCATTAGTTCTTTAAATATTGAACATGAGAATAGACTCATGGCGACAACAGCCTAATGCATAATCTCTTAAATCAAGAAATAAAATGTATCATTGTCAATTTAAGAAAGTATAGTAATTGATAGTTTGGAATAATTTCAGACATTTTAACAAGCCCATGAGGGTTGGCTGTTAGTATTCTTTTTTACCAATGTGAGTTGCCCAAACTATGGCTGAGTGTTGACAGAGCCAACCCTAGAACCCAGGACACTCCCAGTTAAGTGCTTTAGCTATTCTGATATTCAGAATTTCTTGGGAAAAGATCAGAAAAAAATTAGGGACTAATTCAAGGTAACATTATCGTAATAGATGTGAATTGTTTAATATTTTAAAAGATATGAGCAAGTTCAGGATGAAATATTTAGCGTTCCTAATGTTTTAGTCTAAATTTGTCAGGAGATAAGATTGAAATAAAGCAAATAATAATGGCCAATGAGATAGTACCATGATTGAAATTCATAGTGTTTGGGACTCATTAAGCTACTGAAAAATCTCTTTTGGAGGTCTATGATTTAAATAAATGTGAAGAACTGTAAGATACAGAAGAAATTCAAATAGGAATCATTTGATGATATAAATGACTTTAATGCATATCTGAATATTTACTTAAGCTTTATTTTAATGCAAAGACTAATACTCTAGACTTATGAAATTGTCAGTTTTATATTCAGGGTTTCACTATGTAATTATCACCATAAAATGTTTTTATTTTTCTAGAAAGATGTAACAATTTGGAGAAAACCTTCAGAAGAATTTAATGGACATCTGTAAGTAAATTCTAGTAGTTTTATGTAGCTCTTGAGTCATTGCTAAATGTTTCACACACACACACACACACACACACACACACACACACACACAATTATGATCATTAAGTGATAATTGCCAGTAAAATTTGGCTTTTGCTTTTAAGATTTAAACTTTCAGAGAAGCAAATCACCTTACAAATTTAAAGCCTTTAAAATGTCCATATCCCTAGTGTACTGAGTTGATGGAGCTGATTATGAATAATGATATCAAATGGCTGATAAAATCTTAATTTCTCAGGTTGGTGTGTAAGATTCTTCTAATATTCTTCTACACTTACTCAGTGCTATAACATACTTTATGCTAAGAATTTACCTTGAGGAAATCATCAGAAAGATAATATTATAGTTAAGTACTTGTCTCTTCCATCACAGCAGTGTTTATAATATTAAAAATCATAAACAACTTGAATAATCAATAGTTGGAGGGTGATTAAAGTATGGAACATATATGTGATATTTTCCAGTTTTTATAAAACATGTTTTCAAGAATTTCAGAACATAAGAAAATGCTCCAGATATAATCTAAAGTGAATAAAGCAGAATATTCAACTGCGTGTAGCAGTTGTACCAATTGTGAGTTGTCTTTATAATATTGAAATATTTTTATTTAACACCAAATATATACCTCTAGATGGCAATTTTATGGGTGATTTTTTATTTCCATTTTTTGGTGTTTGCATATAGTTGAACATGAGTTACGTCTTTAACCAGGAAAAAATACTGCTTTTCAAAGCCATTGGGGACAGTTGCCTTTGCAGTGGGATGTTCGCGTCCTTGGGACTCAGACCTTTTTCAAATTAACTGGGGTCAGGCCCCCACTTCCTAATACAGAATGTTCTGAAGTGCAATACCAGTGATAGTGTTTCCAGAAAGATGAGTTATACAACATTTATGATGAGAGCAGGGAAACAGGAATTGGATTAAGCATTGTAAGCAAGTGTAGAAGTTTAATCCTTTAGGTCAATAATGCCCAGTGGGGGTTGAAAAGTGTAAAAAGTGCTAAGGGAGCATTACAGGTGGTGATGTGGAAGGCCTTCAGACAGGAGCTGATACTTGAGCTGAGTTTAAAGGAAGAAGCGGTATTTCTTAGGGAATGGGGACTGATCATCTACTGCATCAACACAGATGAGTTTGTTTAGGGAAGTGGAAGTCATATTTGTATAGCTGGAACACAAAGTATGGGGACGGGAGAGCATGTGCCTGAAAGAGTTTTGAATGCTAAAATAAGGAATTCAGTATCATACTTACGGTCTGCTCAGCCTTCACCGCCACCTCCCATGTCCTCAAAGGATTTTGAATTTACTCTAATAACGTTGTGAAATAGCACTGTGCGATGAGCATGGGGAGTTCAGAGAGCGGTTTTTACCCTGGGAGTCTATGGCTAGCTTCCTGAAGTTCCACTAAGATTGTATACAAAATTTTGTGTCAATGTGTATATTCCTCGGAAGGCACATGTGGCTTTTTTTCCAGATACTTAAAGAGATATGCGATCAAAAGAGCTAGAGATTATGCAGTGTTGCATTGGACACAGCTTGGGAGGGCAAAGCTTGGGAGTTGAAAAGGGCAAATGCACATGAAAGAGATTTAATGATAGTGGCAGCGGTGGTGATGGTAATGATGATGATAACTAACATATTGAGAACCAGGTATTGTCCTGAGCACTTTACATTTAGGAAATCATTGTGATAAGACATGGTGACTTCTTAAATCTGACTGTTGGAATGGGGTTAAGAGAAAAAAAAGAGTCGAATACCAGATTTCTAATTTGGGTAACTGAGTAATATGTATTACCTCCATCCCAAGTTAGAGAATACAGGAGGGAAGAGCAGATTTAGGATTGGGGAGATAATGTAAGTTTGAACTTGAGATATTTATAAAGTGGTAAAAAAAAAAAAGCTTTAGTTGCTTTAAAAAACAAACAAAAAAGACTCCCCCAAATGCTGCTGATAAAGTTAAAGCCAGTCTGTCTCTCATTTCTTCTCTTCTTTCCTCCCCAGAGGTAACTTCTATCTTGAAGTTGTGTGTATTATTGTTGTTTTATACTTTAACCGCGCACGTGTGTGTGTGTGTGTGTGTGTGTGTGTGTGTGTGTGTTTCCTTTGGTAAATTGCTTTTAATTTTTTGCAGTCAGTATTATGTTTTCAGGATTTAGCCATATAGATCTTTTCTTTCACTTTCATTTGAATATAACCCAATGTGTTTATCTGTTAGCAAATTTGCCTACTGATAAATATTTAGGTCGTTGTCAGTTCTTCCCCATAAAACACAGTGCTGTAGTATAAACTTCTTGGTATATGTCTCCTAATGCATGTGTGATTTTCTTTGGGTATGTACCTGGGTCTTAGGGGTACACATCATCCAGCTTTACTAGACGTTGCCAAATGGCTCTAACGTGGTAGCATTTTAAGATACTTGTATTTACAAATTCAATACTTGTATTTAAGTTTATAATTTCTGCCAATCTGAGGGATATGAAATGGTATTTTATTAGTAATTAGTTGATTATGAGTGAAATTGAGCATCTTTTCTTTTCTAAATTTGTTGAGCATCTTTTCTAAATTTATTTATCAGTAAATGGGCAAAAAATGTCCTTTGCCCATCTTTTCCTTAGATTATCTTTTTTTTCACTGACTTATAAGAATTAATTGTATACCCTGCATGATAATTATATGTCTGTTTATATGTGTTGCACATGTCTCCTTCCAGTCTATGACTAGTTTTTAAAGAAATTACTTATTTTATCATTCGTGGCATGCAAGTTTTAAATTTTAACCATCTTGGATTATTTGTGTTTCTGTGTATTTTATGTAGTCAAAAAATCCTGAATGCTGATGTCACAAAAATGGTCACTTGTATATTTCTCTCAAAGTTTTACATTTTTGTATTTTCCATAGTGGTCTTTAGTCTATCTGGAATGAATTGTTTTGAGTGGCGTGAAGTAGGGATTCAGTTTTTATCTTCTCCTCTAGGATAACTATTGAATCCAAGCACCATTTATGGAATAGTACATCCTTTTCCATGTGATACCACCTTTCAAATATGTCAAATTTCAATATTATTTATGAATTAATTCTGGGTGTTCTTTCCTAGATGACCTATTTTTCTGTTCCTAATAAAAAGTTTTTAAAAGTCAAGGTAGAAGAAATATGTGTGCACTAATAACCTGTTAGAGCATACTGAGAAGAGAATAACATACAAAATAAATGGAAGCGTTACAGTGTCCTGCAGACCATTGGTGGCTGCATCATAATGTGAAGGTACTTCACTGTGTTCGTGATAGTGGATAATACAGCCTTCAGGTCTCTTACAGGATTTGAGGACAAAGTACATTCTAATAAAATAACCGATAGAACTTAATTTATCAGCAAAGTTGTTGCGATTTACTTCCTCTAAAAAATCTTCATTAATTCTTACTCTTTTTGAAGTTATCTGTGAAATTTTTCATTCTGATAGTAGTTGACTTGAATATTTTTTTCCTCCAGTTTCAAAGCCCAAGGTGTTATCGACGACTTTGTCAATGCTGTGATAGACCACATTCGCCCAGGTCCCTGTCGCTTGGATTGGGACAGCCTAATGACTTCAATGGATATTTTGGAGCACTTTGAAGAGGTATTTGTTTAGAAACGTTTTTTCAGATTGTGTGTGTGTGTGTGTGTGTGTGTGTGTGTGTGTGTGTGTGTGTACACTTGTATTCATTGCTTTGAGAATAAGTAGTCATGGTAAAGACCTCACAGGGGAACCTTTGCTACCTTTCAAAAAGCTTGAGTGTCCTCATATCACTAATGAGTCAGAACTAAGTTTGTTTTCTACAGTAGCTGTATCCTTGCTACTTAAGAAAATCATCAGCATCTTTAATCATAAAACTACTTGACGTTCTGAAATTTAAAATTCTGAAAATACCATCATATTTCAGGTTTCTGGGTAATTTTTCATTAATATTTAGCGAAAATCAAAGACCGAAGATAAAACTGCCACCTTGGGCATTAGAGAATTATGTCACCAAAGTGGCTCATTCTCTTTTTCCATTTTTATTAATTCCGTCCTTGCCATGCTAGAATTTCTTGAACCATTTGGTGGCTTAGTCAAAGTATTTGTAGGTTTTATCTTAAAATATCTGCAGTCTATGCCACCTACTTCTATGTTGAATATCATACTGGATACAAAGCGACTGTATTGAATTATAGATTTGGATACTGGGTAACTTATCTCCCTATATTTTGATTATACTATATTTCCCCATGTATAAGATGCAGCTTTTTTCAAAAAATTTGGGGTCTAAAAACTGGGTGCGTCTTATACAGTGGTTGTAGATCTCAAATGCCATAGATGGAACTGAGGACGAGGTAATATATGAAGACAGTGATTCATCATCAGATACAGATGAGGACAAGCTAATGGTTGGGAGTTCTGACAGTGATGAGGAGTTGTATGAATTTTATGATGAGTAAAACTTGAGTTCAATAACTTTATTTAGTACATTTTTTTTTCAAATTTCGGGCCCCAAAATTAAGGTGCATCTTATACATGGGAGCGTCTTCTACATGGGGAAATATGGTATATCTTCTTCATGTGCATACAGTAGCAGTGAGATTTAGAACAGAGATCTCATCCTGTCAGAATCACTGTAGAAATTGTTATTGATACATTTTAAATGAGTATTAGTGTTTTACTAAAGATTAACTAATGATATATGAGTCTTTGTATGTATCCCTATGGTAATAACACCTGTTGCTCTTTTTCCTTTAGAATTGCTGTGTGATGCGTTACACTACTGCTGGTCAGCTCTGGAATATCATTTCCCCAAGAGAGTTTGTTGATTTCTCCTACACTGTGGGCTATAACGAAGGGCTTTTATCCTGTGGTAATGATTTGAAAACATATTTTCTTTCAGTTTGTTTTAAGTATTTGAGTTTTCTAGGCTGGATGTGTCTTTCTATGCAAGACATATTTTCAGCCTTTATACTTACAATCACTAAGCTTTGTTTGCAAATGCAGAACCCTAGAAATTAAAATAAATCAAGAAGGGTTCTGAAATCTTTCTGATAAGTTTTTGTTTTTTGTTTTTTGTTTTTTTGTTTTTTTTTTTTAGCTGAGCCATCCTGCTACCTGTGGGCAGCTCAGCGGCTGCTCAGCTCGGGCTGGACTCGAACCGCTGTTGCTCAGAGCTCAAACTCTTGAGCGAGCTCTTAACCAACTGAGCCACTCGGCCGGCCCTCTGATAAGTTTTTATTCCCAGTTACTTGGTACCCTCGAGGTCACAGTTAACAAATATGGATCACATAACTACCGCTAAGAAAGAGAGCGATCCATCCAGTAAATGGATTTCCTTCTAAAAAGGAAACAGAAAATACCTTCTTGGCCATATACATAGAGAAAATAGACGTGGTATTTTTCCTTCTTTGGGTTATGTAGTATTTTTCTTTTCAAAATTAAAACTACAGCTAATAGAAGTCTCTTGCTTTCTAAGATATATCTATAGGTAAGTTAATATTTTTAATGTATATATATATATATATACACACACACACACATATATATATATATATATATATATATATATATATATATATATATTTGAGTTGACAGTTGTAGTTAAGCATCTACTTGTTTATTCTTAACCAGCCAGTACCAAAGTTGGCTATGGGGTGCCTGTAGGGAGCATGGTTTATTGGCACCTTGAGGTCTGGATGCTACAGCCAAGACTCTTAGTTTCCAAGGAGTTACCAAGATGACATGGTATCATCTACTCTGAAGAGATTATAACTTCCCCCATTATCTATCCATTAGCCCCCTGTCAAAATTCTGCTTAGCAATTTTTTGTTTGTTTTTCATTCTTCCGTGGTCCCTCTTGGAGCTTAATTTTCATCTATAGGGATAAGAAGAAAAATATCTAAAGAAGAAACCTGATAATCTTTTTAATGATAGATTTAGACTAATGTCAGTCATTACAATTAATAGTGTTATTTTTAAATTGCCTTGCAGGGGTAAGTCTTGACTGGAGTGAAAAGAAACCTGAATTTGTTCGCGGATATAACCATCCCTGTGGTTGGTTTTGTGTTCCCCTTAAAGACAATGCAAAACAAAGTCTTTTGACAGGCTATATTCAGACGGATCTGCGTGGAATGATTCCTCAGTCTGCTGTAGATACAGCCATGGCAAGCACTTTAATCAACTTCTATGGGGACTTACGAAAAGCCTTACAAAAGGCATAAATGACATTTCAACTTGTAGTACTGTGATCCTAAATAACTCGTCTCTCAGCTGCATGGTCTGTAAAAGTCACCCTTTCCTCTCTTCTGCATAGTCTACAGAAAAATTCGAGATGTTTTTGGTTTATTTTATTTCTAAAGTAAATAGCTATCTAAGAGAGGGCGTTTCAGTTTTTTAAGCAGTTATGTACACATTGTTTGGTATGGCAGTGTGTCTAGGAATGGAGAGCATGACAGAAATCTACCAACATGTAGATAACAGTTCTTTGATGCAAACTCTTAAGAAATTGAATAGTGCCTCAGTATGAATTTTTTGGCTGCTTGGAAATTAAAGAAAGCACAAGCTTCATGCTGTTAGGTTAAAATCATTTATTTTAGAGCTTTATGAACATTTTGTAAAAGTTTTAATTTTTTGGAGGTAAAATATTAGTCCTTTACTTTTGGTGTGCTCTGTGAATTTGTCAATATCTTGGACTTAAAGCAAAAAGCTCTTTTCTATATTTTATAAAGATGAACTTCATTGTCAATTGACTTGCACTACTTTTAAGTATTAAAAAGATCAGAAATAAGAAAAGAATAGATATCATAGTAACTATAGGTATAATTCAAATGCATTTCAATTTTGATACCTAGATAGCATTGGTTTGTAGATATCTTTAAAAATATACTTGTATCTTTATGTGTGTTTACTTTGGGAGTCTTAAAACATTTATGCATGAATAAGACAGTACAAAAAAATTGCCAAATATGTGCTGGGGATTCCACATTGGGTTGTGTGAAGTGGCTAGTGGTGTCCTGTATTCAACAACAGAGAACCATCTCCTAGAAGGGGAAATTCAGTAAATGTTCTGTACATGTTTCAGTTTTAAAAGTATCACTCAACTCATAAAATACTACTAACTGATTCATAAACATTAACAATTGTGATGTAACTTCAGTCTGCAACTATAACAAATGCGTTCATAGATTTATCCAAATGCCTAGATGAGTCATTTTATAAGTAGAATGGACTATAATAGGTCCATCCTTGATTCTATAGCTGCCTTAAATGAACATTCCTAAATGATTTTAACATTCCAAATAACTTTTTGCCTTTTCAACTATCCACCTAGTTAACTTCTGAAATGAAAGCTTGAGGCAACACAATATGTCCATGCACATTTTTGTATGTATTTATGTGTAGTTATGTTTGTGTACATCCACACATCTTGAAATCTATTTCATTGTCCAGTGTGAGTTATCTTTGTTATTTCTGTTTCCATTGTTTCATTTCTTTTTTTGTTTTGTTTTGTTAATATGCAGCAACATGAGCTCTGGAAATACATGCTGCAAAGGCCACAAAAAGCACAAGAGCATATAGTGGTTCAAGTGCATGAAAGTTGAATCTGTGTTTTACTTTACAATGTTTTACTGAGTGGAAAGAAAGTATAAGTCATCGTTCTTCAGATCCGTTTTGATAAAAGAGAAAAAGTAGAGCTGGTTCTTGGTTTTATTTTTCATTTTTTGCTATTAGAGATGATGGTGTTCAAAAAAACAAAAGGTGGCTGCACCCCAGTATCCATGGTGAATAACCTGTTTTTAGATTGAAAATAATTTGTTTCAAGATCTGACAGAACAACTCATAAATGACTCTATATTCTTAACTTAAATTTATTAATCACCAGTATTCTTTTCTAAATTGACTTAACTTTTGAGTTGTTGGATTGCTCTGCCACTTTTTTTTTTCTTGCAATAGGAAAAGAAAACTCCGCAGTTGAGCTTTCAGTTTCCCATAAATTGTTAATCGTTAATTTTGACTTCGTGTATTTTTTTATTTGATTTTATTAGTGTAGAGTAGGAAGTTTCTTATATTCCAGTATGCTGTCTAGGATCGGGAAATACCAGCAGATGTTCAATTATAAGGTGCCCAGATTGCATCAAGGGATTTGTGACAAGATTGTACATAAGGGCTATTTTCCCCTGATCTGGGTGCCCTTAAAGGCAGATAAACTTCCACTCCCAGCTACTGTAATGTTCCCTTTGCCCTTTTCAACCTACACATCCAGGTAGTGATTACATGATCCACTGTTAAATGTGGACCCTCTGCAGGTAACAGAATACTCATGGAAAAATTTTCATTGCAATATTGAGTCATATGGTGGATGGAAAAATTATATTTGAACATTTATAGTTGTGTAACCATCACCACAATCCAGTTTTAGAACATTTCCATCTCCCAGAAAGATCTCTTTTGCCTTTTTGCGGACTCATACCTAACCAAAGTTTAGCACAATTGCCAATATTAAAAGGGTGACGAAAAAGATTAGAGTAGGTTTTATTTGGTTTTGTTTTTAAGAGTAGGAGGTATCTTTTAATCTAAGCTCAGGAACCTTGGTTAATCTATTAAAATATGATCTCAAGTACCATATGATAGAAAAATTTAACGATGTGGGTTGGGATTAATATTAATATATAATTGAGTCTGCTGTTTCGATAGCAGTGCTGTAGAATAGAAAAATAATGTAAGCCATATATGTCATTTTGAATTTTATAGCAGCCACATTCAAAAATTAAAAATAGCTGGACTCAATTTTAATAGCACAGTTCATTTAACTGAATAGATCCAAAATATTATCATTTCAACATGTAATCAATACTAAAAAAATCATTAAGATGGCTACTATTCTTCTTTTGTACAAATTCTTGGAAATCTGGTATGTATTTTACTAATTTAGACTAACCACATTTTAAGTGCTTATTATGCACATGAGGCCAGTGGCCTGTATTGAATAGCACAGTTCTATAGTATATGCATTAATTTGTCTTCCTAGAATACGAAGTAGAGGATTCTGCTTTCTCAAATACAAAATCTTTCTGGTCTCTGCAGCCTTCAGTGCTTGCTAAATGGGGACATCTGAACATTAGAAATAAATCAGTGAGTAGTTGTCAATAAAATAAAAATTGCAGCCAAAAAATATTTTCCTTTAAAGATAGGGCAGTTAACTTCATAGGGCAGTTAATGAAAGAATATAATCCACCTTGTTGTTATGTGGTTGAGTATTTTGTCTAGCTTATAGCTAGTTTGTATTAGAAACGTGTATGCAAGAAATACTTGGCACAGTACTGTTTTTAGTACACGATACCTATTTTTTTAAGGAAATTAGTTTCATACAAGAAAAAGTAATTTGTCAGTGATATTTTGCATGAAATATTAGTTTGTATTGATAACTCTTGATTAACTCTTGAAGTTTGACACACTACTCAGCAAAAAACTTGGGGAAATTTATTAGTATTCTGCAGTTATATATAATATAAACTTCTAGAGTATTAAAGACAGATTGTAAATGTTAAAGTTCTCTTCATTTCACTGTTCATTGCAATTGGATATATTTGAAGCTGTAGATGTCTATGTTGGAAATTATCTCCCAGTAAAAAAAAAGCTTTCAGGTATGAGTAATTCCCTTTGCTATAGATAAAAGCTTTACCTGTTTACTCAAGAGCACACTAGCATCCTTAGAATCTATTGTTAAAATCCAGTTTCTTGTAGTTTTGTGGATACTGTAGCTATCGCAAGCCCATGGGTAAATTAACAAAACCCAGAAAAGCAAAGGGATTTGACCAGGCTTCCATTAGAACCTGTTCATAATGTATAATATGTAATTTATCTGATGTGTCTCCAATGCCTTTCTTATTCAACTTCTAGAAGATGGTGGGATCTGAGCATAGAAGAACATTAGATTAATCCCAGAGCACAGGAAATTGGGATTATAATTTCTTCATTATTTTGTTGTTTCCAGAGATTTTACATGCCTAGTTAAATATTCATCTCTTCAATTCAATGAAAGCTATACTATATATAGATTTTATTTTTTAAGAAGTTTATAATTCTTTTATGAGCCATTATGTAAAACTAGAACCATTATTAAACTAAGAGCATGTGTTAATATAAATAAAATCTGTACTTATTTTTAAATTGTTATAAAATATATCAGAATAAAATTTCTAGACACTCTTATAATTGATCATTGCTGTCTGTGTAAGTTGCTTTAACCTTAAGCACTGACATATATTTCCATATATCAGAACTTAACATATGTAATTTAACTTTC
>NW_017731646.1:273276-275384 GCF_001890085.2 Hipposideros armiger | reverse complement strand
CTGAACATTTGAAATTTCATCGTCTGAGACACCTGTTTTGTACAGGTTACCTTTTGAAGTCTAAACTTTCAGGTATAATTCTATCTCAACTCCTGCGGGGATTGCCTTTTCAGGTCAGATCATTTAAAGGGTTAAAATAACTATAACAGAAGTAACCTTGACATGGGCCTCCACTGGCAAAGCTTTAGCAAATAGGTGCTTTCTAGAGTCACAGGGAGTTACTCAGATACCAAAGTTGTGCAAAATTGACTCAGATAATCACCATCATTTGTTCTGCTCTGTCAGTGGAGACGCAGCCAATGCAGTCTTTGCTGTAAGTGACTGAGGCTTTGCTTCAGCTGGTGACTTGCAAATATGTCTTTGATGTGTTGGGTGATTTTTATTCTGCCTAGGGATTTCCCAAATTAGTCAGGTATGTAGACCACAGAGGGCTAGATGCTTGAGGAAATGCTGCACACGTGTCTGCCCAGAATAAGGAATGGGCGAGGAGGCGGAATTCAGCTTTGCACAAGATCGGAGACGTGCGCACTCAGCAGCCCCTCCAGCCTTCCCCACACAGGATTGCTATTTCACCACTTCCCCTTGCATTTCTCTACTCTAGGTGTCTCAGCCAGACGTGTCCCCTCCTCCTCCCTGCTCTGCAAAGACCCTTCCCATCCTTCAAATCCACCCTGTGTTCCCATGAAGCTTTCCTTGATCATTCCAGGCAGAAGGGAGCTTTCCTTTCTTGCCACCCTTAGAAGGCTTACTGCCTGCCTAGATTATGCACAGGCAACATATGTACACTTGTTTTATCTCTCCTGGAGGAGTTTAATTCATCTCTGACTCCTTCATTGTACATAATTATCTCTTAGTGGAAGTTTACTGAGAAAATGGGTTCCTGGGATGGGCTGTTTCTGGAAGCTTCAAAATTTGCAAATTAGTCCCTTGAAGTATGCTTGTGATGTAGGCTTCATATCCCCTCAAAGCCACTGTTTATGGCTCTGAGAGGAAAATGAGCTACTGACTTTGGTCTATTCATTTCTAAGGGAAGCAGGTGACCCAGATATTGGGAGAAATGTAGAAATGTTAATTTAAGTGCATTAACTCAAAGGAATCCACAAAAATGGGCAGGTAGAAATGTGGAATCCTAATCTACATTTTAGCTTTTCCCTCTCCTATTCTAATTAAGTATCCTACATATGTCAACCAGTCAACCATGAGGAGCTGGCGACAATTCATTTCTTTTTTCCTGAGTTCTATAGTGAATCCCAGGGGCTACATCATATTAATTGCTGCAACAGTTTAAAGAAAACAGTATATTATTTAATTAAGACTCATGTAATTTTAGGTATTCCTAATAATAAGCGGGTATTAGGTTTTCTACTCACTATCGCATTTGTAACCTTTTGGCTACAGATGTTCAAAGTCAAACACAAAGGTCATGCATGCCTACATTTCCTAATCCCTGGGTCGCCTGCTTCCCTTAAGGCAGAAATTGTGGAATGGGTAACTTCTCTACAACAGAAATAGACTAAGAGAAGGGCCCATCATGGATCCCTAAATATGTAAAAAAGTAAAGGAAAGAATTTACTCAAGACCCTCTCTTTTAGAAGAAATTAAATAGCTAACACTCAGGAAAACATGGGGATTGAAAAGTAGCTCTCTTACATCAAAGAATTGGCTGTTTGCCTGCTCTCCGAGCTACTGATGAACAAGTCATTGCCGTAGAATGCCACATAGTAAAGCACGTTATTTCCTAAAAATCATTAAATGAAAATCCAGTTGATACGAATTGAGAATATTCTGAAGGGTTCAGAACCAAAGGGCTCTCTTATTTCTTAGCTTACCAAGTAGCAGCTCTGGGCTGACTTGAAAGTGAGTCAATACTAGTTAGTGTAAGGTAACATTTACATGATTTTAAATATAAGGATTTCGAATTTCTAGAGCATGCTCAAAGTGCTAGAAATCTTTTTAATTCCTTTCTCTTAACCAAGTCAATTAATTCTCTAAATTTCTTTTTTTCAGGAATGATGCAATTTTAAATTTTTAGTTCTGTAAGGAAATTTTACTGTTAATTTGTACTTCCAGCACAATTATTGTTGTGAGACCATCTGCAATAGAAATAA
>NW_017731646.1:263165-267036 GCF_001890085.2 Hipposideros armiger | reverse complement strand
GAAAGTCTCATATAATATTAGGCACAATACTGTTGAATCTTGATTTACTGTTATATAGCCAGGATGATGATGAATGTATTCTCTTACTACAGTAACATATAGACAGTTTATTATGCACATTTTTAAATAATTATGTTAATTTGATTAGGAATTATGGTGATAACTTCATTTGGAGTTGAAAAAAGCTGGAAGTGATTACAAAGAAACGATCTGTGTTACAAGAAAGCAGTTGTGGATACTGTGGGCAGTATTCAATAAAAATATGAGTATTAAATGGTTTAAGCAAATAGGGAGTTATTTTACTCATTTAATAAAAAATCTAGATATATGTAATTATTAATGTTTACCAGCTCGAAGATGCGAGGGCCAGTGTTTCTACAGCTCTCTTCATCTTTCCCTCATAGCGATATAGTGACCGACTAGCCCTGGAAATGACATGTGCATTCAATTCAAGAAGCAGGGGAAGATGAGGCACCACTCACCTGTTTCTTTCTCAGGAAAATGAAAGCTTTCCCAGAAGTCTCCAATAGCTTTTTTTCCCAGCTGTCACATGACTATCCGTAGCTGTCGTGGTGGCTGGAAAGGCAAGCGTAAGAATTTCCATCCTCTTGGAGAAAGGGTTGGTAATGACTCTGGATAGCCAACCATAGCATCTCTGGGTGGATCAACTCTGGGAAGTGTGTGTAAGTTTCCTTCAGATGTCAATGGGGAAGTGATAGAGTCTCAAAATAGAAGTGAAAGTAGCAAAGTAGTCATTCACTTCCTCATGAAACATTTATTGGGCCCCTTCTACATGGCAGACACTACATAGCTATCCTTAATTGAGATAATGAGGTGACGGAGCTTCCTCTGTAGGTTAATTAGTGATTGGTGCCACATGGCATCCAAAATGAGTAACCTGTGTTTATATTATATGGTGTTTCTGTTCCTCTGGAGCAAAGGGTCCACAATGGATGAAGTTGCCGATAGCCAGGAGATGACAGAAAATTGATGGAAAATGTGAACTACGAATGTGTTCCAGATGATAAGAGGATGGATCTATGCCACTTTTGTTACCAGCTGTACTGGTGATTAGTGGGGTGTAGTATTCTGATAAAAATAATGGAGGAAGCATAGTGTACCAGTACCAAAATAGGCTTTTTACTCATTATTTGATGGTATTCTTTTTCAGGAGCTTTATCTTTCTACCTAGGCTTTGCTTTAGTGGCATCCCTTAAGTATAAGGCAGCTGATTTTTTATTAAAGGAAGTAGTCCAGAGATTATGCAAAACCAAGTTGAAATAAAAATAAGATATGTTTCATGTAGTCAAAAATGGACCTGCAGATGGGAGAGTTTTTTATTGCTTTTTTTTCCCTAGCATTTCCCTCAATTTCTTCAATTGCCAAGTCATTATTTAGGCTAAGTGCATCTTCTCAACAAAGTGAAGATTTTGGGCC
This sequence comes from Hipposideros armiger, assembly GCF_001890085.2. Classification (NCBI taxonomy): domain Eukaryota; kingdom Metazoa; phylum Chordata; class Mammalia; order Chiroptera; family Hipposideridae; genus Hipposideros; species Hipposideros armiger. The sequence continues at coordinate 265,599 of NW_017731646.1, read as the reverse complement.
TAATGATAGTAGCAAGCTGTAATTTTGAGGGTAAGCTCTGCTGTTGTATTATCCCCTTCCCCTTCCCCTCCAATATTTCACACAAATGTTTGCTAATTAATTAAGTGGTCAAGTTCAGGAAAGACTTTCAGGTATTTTTACATCTCCTGCTGCTAACAATCAGTTTCTTAAGAGTGAACATGTGGGGCGGCCGGGTGGCTCAGTTGGTTAGAGCACGTGCTCTGAACAAGGTTGCTGGTTCGATTCCTATATGGGCCAAGGAGCTGTGCCCCCGCAACTACCATTACCCAATAAAAATTTTCTAAAAAAAAAAAAAAAATTCCATTCTTTAAAAAAACAGAGTGAACACGTTTTTTCCCCTCATTCTCAGGTCCTATTGGTTTGAGAGCATCATCATGAAGTAACCACTGATTATCATTTGACCCAACAGTTCCACATTGGTACTATTTCCTTAGGATAAATTTCCCCTAACAGAAAAGGTTTTATGTAGTGTTACTGAGAAAAGAAAAACTGTTAAGGCTGGATTATTATGCAACTATCATAAATGTTTAAAGATTATGCAAAAAGTGCTTCTGCTTTAGCACTAGATTGATACAAAAAAGTTACAATATGATTATAAGTCTGGATGAAAAAAAACTAATGGCTAGGAAAAGACAATGTTTGTCTTTGGAAGGTGTTATGGTAATTTTCGACTTCTCTGTATTTTCAAATTTTTATAATGAAAAATAAGTTTTTAGATAAAAGTGGCATTTACTTTATACCGAGTGAATTGACTTTCCGGTGAGAGCAATGGGCCAGGATATGGGCAACCCAGATCGATTCTCTTCTTAGCCACTAACCATGACCTTAGATAAGTCATTACCTCTGCGGGTGTCAGTTCTCTGGACTGATTCAACTCCATATTTCAGATGTAAGGAAAACGTCCATTGTGTCACTCAAAGGAACATTTCAGATCACAGAATGCAAAGTTTTGGTGGGATCTTGGATGATTTATTGTCATACTGTACATGCAAACTGCTTTACAGATTTCCCAGCAGCAGGGTTATATACTTGTTTGGGCATGTTCTGACACATTTGGATGAACTTACATTTGACACATCTGAATGAACAAAGTAATGTTCTCACTAAGGTTAATTTTAACAGTTTACCAGCATTTGCCTCATATCACATATTCTTCCTTTATGTTCCTGGGAAACACGAAAAAATGAACATGTTTAATGACTTAATTGAGTTATCCAACCGGAGTCCCAGAAGCAGCCAAAGTTCACTGTGGCTCTCAGGTTGTCTGCCCCAGGGTCTGGGCAGCTGAAAGAGCCAATGAGTCTTGTAGGAAGTAGGGATGGACTGTCTACGACCATTGAAGAATATGGTAGCTCACGCAAAAGCAAACGGGCGTGATTTTGATGAATTCTCTACAAACATTTTCTGTATTTACATTTATGGCCAGGTCAGACTTAACATGTTTACCTAAAAAATTGTAGTATATCTTCATATTAGGAGTCAATAGCACCAGTTTGACAGGCTTCAAAAATGAAATGTTCACAGTTCCTTTTTCAGTACTTTCAACCAGAAGTTGGGAAGGTAGCCAATAATCTTGGCTTTGTAAACTGATATATTTTTATACTTTTTCTTTGTCCTCCAAGTCCTACATGCACTTATTTTTGGCTAATGACTTGCAGACTAAACTACTGAGGTGTAGGTTTCCTGTGTATGATGGTATCCCACTTGTCTAATCCTCCATGCTGTTATTGAGATACTCACATCCCTTTGGTCCAGAAAACTTTGGACAACCCAGGAGTACAAATTTCTCTTCTAGGAAAAACTAGAAGAGACATGCCAGATAATGTGACATAAGCCTGAAAAAAAACCTTTCTCAGTGTCTGCTAACTTGTGTCTTCTGTACCCTCCCAGTATCCCTGTCTTAGAGTCTCTTCCATCACTCAGATGGTAGTCAACCTTGGTCCGTCTTTCATTTGCCCTGAGGAGTAATACTGCTATTCACTAACCATGGACATTATCTGAAACAAAGTGTGAGACAGCTAAAAGTATATATGCTGTAATCTGATCCTAATTGGTAAATGTTAATATATATAATATATATATATATAATATATATGTTATATATATAATATATATAACTTATATATATTATATATTTGTATTATATATATTATATACATATATATATATATGTATATATATATATATATATATACACCAGTATATATGTTTATGTTTCTTAAAGATGGCTGTAAAGTACTGCCTGCAGTGAGTGGTATAAAAAGGGATGTGTAGAAGGATGTGTAAAGGGAAAAGGGAAGGATGAAGAAAGGGCTGACACGACCAGCTCACTGTTTGGGGAAAGTAGTTCTGAACATTTGAAATTTCATCATCTGAGACACCTGTTTTGTACAGGTTACCTTTTGAAGTCTAA
>NW_017731646.1:250416-260760 GCF_001890085.2 Hipposideros armiger | reverse complement strand
AAAAAATGCACATGTTTTATATGTATATCACAAAGACCATGCATAAAAGAATGATTGGCATTTCAATAATAAAAAATATACACATTAGCCCCTAACTCCTTTAACAATAATCCCTTTTCCCTGACACCCTTAGTTCATTGGGTATAAGGAATTACTTAAACTCTTGTCTACTATTCCCACTCAGTAAACTTACAGGAAATTTAAAAATTTCAAGAGAAACAAAACATCCTTGGACAATGGAATGCAGTAATACTATTATGTTGTTTGGACATAACTACGGAATAAATGGACATATTAGATAATTCTTTTGGTTTCAGGAGAACCATTGAAATCTTACTGAGGCAGGGTGCATGAGTAGAAACACCTTGGGAACTTCTGACATAAGTAATAACCTTGACAATAAAAATGTAAACAAAATCATAACTCGTGAATATGCTATTTGTACTCTATGTTACTGCATATAAACTATGTGATAGGCTATAAAGTAGGCCAGGTTAAAAGGAGGCAGTTATGAGATGACAGTTTTCAATTTATAGTCATACTTACTTGAATCCTTTACAAACCAGATTAACTACTATACATATATCAAGGAAAGGAAAAACAGTAAATTTTTATCATCTATGACTAATTGTCAGAGTGAGAATGCTTAGGGAAAACAACATCTTACAAAAATTCTAATGTGAATCTTATTGTATTTGAGTAGCTTGAAATAATCCTTTAACTGGACAATAAAAAAAATCCTTGAAATGAACAATAAAGATAATTTAATCTGAGATAAAATATCTGTCATTCTTTTAGCTGAGCCATCCTGCCACCTGTTGGTAGCTCAGCGGCAGCTCAGCTCGGGCCGGGAAATTGAACCGGTGATGCTATTGCTCAGAGCTCGCACTCTTGAGTGAGCTCTTAACCAACTGAGCCACTTGGCCGGCCAAAAATATCTGTCACTTTTAACAATGAATCACAGCAAAGATTACATGGATATAAATATTCTATATCCATGGGTTTTCCAGGTCTAAATGTCCACATCAAAATTTCTTCAAAATGTGCTGAAAACAACTATTAAGAACAGTGTGATTTTGCTGTCTTAGCATTGCTGTTCAGGGTTTCAAACTAATTTCTGGCCCACCAAGGGCCCCACATTTCTGCAGCAAGTCTGGGATGCTCCTTTCAGGGTTTTAGAGAGGTTCTCACAGTCCTAGAGGGCAGCCTGATGGCCAGAGAGATGAAACAAAACATTGATCTGGGACAAGTTGAAGCAAACCAAGACACTGGGAAGAACAAATGGTTGGTGGAATCCCGTTTTCCATACTGACTAATGGTAATATACCAATATTCAAACAGTATCACTTTCCATCAGAGCATGGGAAGAGGTTGTCTTCCATTTGGCTCATTTGAGCTCAGCAAGGTCAGATACCTGGAATCTTCTAGAGCAATATCTGATTCCTGCAAAGGAGTCAGCTGGTCCAGTGTCACGGCAAGGCTTTCATCTTGCCATAGGCGGACCTCTGGGCCAGCGGACAGAGGAAAAACTGAGTGTCAAAAGAAGTTAAAATCACGCATTCAAATCCTCTCAGGTACATCACAGGCATTGATGAAAATTGGAATTTTAAACAAGCAAGCATAAATTAGTCAAGTTGGTATTGATCTCCAAGGTAAGTATATCAATGGTTGGGCTTCGTGAGCTGAGATTATATTATCTGATCTCAGACGATATCTGAAAGAAGTAATAATGACAAAACTGGTCCTCAATAGATCAGAATATAGAAAGAAGAAATGCTGAACTTGGTTACCATGGGTGGGTAGCTGATATTTCTCTGGTGGTCTTCTGTTTTGTTTTTTTATTGTTTTTTTTTTTTTCCTATTTGTAAAGAAACCAGAAACTCACCCTGAATTGTGCCAGGGAAAGAAAAGGACTTCAAAAAAGAAAATTGCAGAAAATTATTGGGTACATTTCTGCTTGTAATGTGATTATGAATGTTACAATACCAGTATTGAGATTACATGTGCATAAATGTTTAAAAAAAAACACCAAAGGGTGGACCAAGTGTCTCAGTTGGTTAAGAGCTCACTCAAGAGTGTGAGCTCTGAGTAACAGGGTCACTGTTTCGATTCCTGGCCCAAGCCGAGCTGCTGTTGAGCTGCCAACAAGTGGCAGGATGGCTCAGCTAAAAAAACCCAAAAAACACCAAAGACACACATAGAACCTAACCATTAAGCAGTATTTAACCAGTAAGTGTGTAAATGTTAGCAATGACCTGATCAGGAACATATCAGTGATGAACATTAAGGAAATTAAACTATGCCCTAATAGAAAATAATTACAAGGCTATTACAAATCCTATTATGCAGGTAAATGTCTAGAAACCTTGCACCATCTAAAGTAGTCTATAAAATACTCTGCAATGACAAGTAAATTACATAATGGCATTGTAATTATGTAATTGACTCTGCTCAGTATATTTATGTCAATTATATGTGGAGTCAACCTTCATCAAGAAAAACCTAGTGCTGATTCACTTCATTGACTTTTTTTTTTTTTTGCATTTGCTTTGCAAGAACAATCCTGTAAAACAGAATAAATGGCTTACTAATTTTATTCTTTGCCTTTTCTGGCATTTACTTTTTTCCCCCAATTTGAAATGCAACCAGATGCTCCTGTGAGATAAAAACTAGATTATGAAACAAAATGGCTCTCTTTAAATCTTCAGTGCGTAGGCAACCCACCAACAGTTACCTTGCATGTGAAACTGGAAATAGGGATTGCTAGACATTCTAAATTACAAAATATGTTTAAAATGCTATGTTATTGAGGTCACAGTAAAAGGCAAACTGTTCTTGCTTTTTAAGTCTGCCACTAAAAATGGCTATAGAACCTTGAGGATTATTTGAAAATAGTAGTAATGTAAGAAAATTCCAAAAGTCTGTTGAATCCATGTGTAAGGGCAGTGTTCATTAAACTTTCCTAAGGAAATCTAAAAAATGCCAGCCGATGGTCATATTCACATTTGGGGGGGGTCATCGTCCTCATCATATAAGCTTTATCACGCAAATTTGCTATCATTTAGCTTTCTAGAAAGACCCATGCTTGCAACACAAGGATGGTGTCCAGCCTCGCCCAGGTCTACAAAATCTTATGAAAATCATGTGCAGTCTTTTCTCAATGGGGACACGTAGTTCACCCACAGTACATTTGGGTACAGAAAAATACTATTGGCTTCATGGCAGTACTCAGGAAACCCCAGCCTGCAATCAAGATTCCAGGGCCCAAGAGGGAGAGATGCCATGGCCAACAGACAGTTTAGCAATACCCAGGAAAGCACTGTTCTCTAAAAATCATGTTGGGAAACACTCCTCTGAAGCACGTGACTCAGCAGAAGGTGCCAATAGCATTTTTATTTATTTCAATGTATGTTTCTGAAACATTTTCTTTTTGGCCTCCTACCAACTCCTCAGTGTGGGAAACTGAGGCAGCTGTCATCTAAGCTAGAAATTCATGTGTCATTTTTCTTAATATATGCTCCAGAACAGTGTTGTTTCCATGCGTGTGGCTATTGAGCACTTGATTGATTACAGGTGTAACATAGACTCCTGATTTTGAAAACTTAGTATAAAAATAAAATTTAAAATATCTCATTAATTTTTCATATTGATTACATGTTGGAATAATAGTTTGGATACATTGGATTAAAATATACAGTTAATTTCACCTATTGTTTTGTTTTAGTTTTTACTTTTTAAAATGTGGCTAAGAGAAAATTTAAAATTATGTATGTGGCTTGCATCATATTTATATTAGAATGCACTTGTTTTAGCTGATAGCTTCTACAACCATATTATTCTAATTTCTAGCTTATTTATGGATTCATGGGACAAATTAGCTTTTACAGTTTGAGAAAAATCACTGGGATTCCAATTAGCATTTTTTTTTTTTTTGTAGCTGAGCCATCCTGCCACCTGTTGGCAGCTCAGCGGCAGCTCAGCTCAGACCGTGAATGGAACTGGCGACGAGCTCTTAACCAACTGAGCCACTCGGCCAGTCCCCAATTAGACTTTTTAAATGGGGAATATGAAGCTTGTCCTTCTTCATGGTAAAATAGTTATGCTATGCATCTGAATTTATCTGAAAACAAAAATCAATAATGTAATATGATAGCTATCAAATCTAAAATGTAAAATGTAATTTATTGTGCTTTGCTGAAATTCCCTTAATTCTTTTACCTCGTATATAATTTGACTATATTATGGGTAACATTATGAAGCAGCTTGTCAAATTAAAACTCTATCTGCCATTATTTAGCTAAATAATCTTTGAGAGAGATAATATATCCCTTTTTAACAAGCAGTATAAATGTTTGCTATTCTTTCAAAATGGTAACCCAATTATCCTAACTTAGGTTGCATTTCTATGAAATCTTAGATTGACTCTCTTGGCTGAAATGACCAATTTTTGTGAACGTTGGACTAGTTTTCCACTGAAATGACTAAATTAGTCACTATTTAGGCAATATCAGGACTTAATCTTTAACATACAAGTCAAAATTTAAAACTTCCATTGATTTTTAAACAGTGCAATTTACAAGTTTAAAAACAAATAGAGGAAATTACCCTCACACCCTGGAGTACTCACCAAGGAATAGACATGTGTACTCATTTAAATGGGTCAAATTCTGAAACACACATCGGCCCTGGAATTTCCAATGTTGTTCCCATTGTCCACAGGGCCAGCCACTGAAGTCAGCTCGGAGTATTGGAATGATGTAACGACTGCCCTTGGAGCAATATGGGCATAGGCTGATAGGGACGGTATATGCTGCTCTTCCAACAAACTGCCACACTCTAATAAGATCTCTTTCTCTCTAAGTCTCATTGGGAAAAGGACACCAGGCAATTGATCTTTTTTAAATGGAAATTTTAATGCTTAGTAATAAAGGCATTTTTAAAGGTTAAAAGTAGTGAGCCCTTTATAATAGTTAAAACGGGAATTTTGAGAGAAAATAAAGAAGGAATAGGAAAGAATAGGCTAAGTACTCTTTACTAATTAATGAAAATAAATAAACAAAAAATAATCTTCCTCTGAGCCCAAATGATGTGCCCTTAAGGGCTATTTCCTCCATGTCAGGCCCCTAAACTATGAAAGATGAAAAGTCCTACCTTGTTTTTCTCAGGAGACTAGCAGTAAAATAGCAGTAAAGGAAGATTTGCAGTTGGAAGGCAGAATGTCTACCAAGGTCCAGTAGCTGCCAGAAACCAGAGGTTTCATTTTATTTTCTGATTTAATAGTTTTGAAGAAGAGTCAAAAGAATTTAAGATCTCATTCTTTGATGAGGATTTTTATGCGATAGTCATTTTTATTGTCTATCATTTAGTTCTTTGAAAATAGGTTTTTTTTGAAATTAAGGAAATATAGTAAAAATGTGATGCATACTTAATTTCATAAAATGTTCATTTCAATTCAAACTAGAAATAAAACTGAGGTACTTGGAATTTAAATGTGATTTCTATAAGGGAAAAGTGTTCATATGAAAATCAAAGAAATATATTTTGAAAAAAATCACAGTAAAGTATTAGGTCTAATGTTACAGCTTCTCAAGAGTCTGATTTGAAATCTGAGTTTTTTCTTTGCTTTGTTCTGTTTTTTAAGGTAAATAAAAAGTTGCACTGTCCTAAATTTCTTCACATGGAAACTTTCAAAACTACATTGTAAATTGTGGGCACTTCCATTCCAAGTGTGAGAAAAAGATAGAAAAAGATATTCCAGCTTTTCAGAAATATCTTTAGTTCATAAACAGTTTATCTAAATTACCATCAATTGAAGGAAAAGAGACTTTTATAAACAAAAACGTGACCTTACTCTAGTAAAGTTAATAATGATCTTATAATGAAATACTAGTCCCACTCTATTCAGACATTTTGGCACCAGCCTGCGGGGTGGGATTTTTCTAAATATTTGAAACTTGGTATTTATAGAATTTATATATATATAAAAAAAGTTCTTTAAAGTTGTACAAACTCATGAATAAATCCAATTTTATCTAAAAAAATGACAAGGAGTCAATTTTGTTATTCTAAGTCCCAGTGTTATTTCCTTTTCTTCCCTAAATTCCTTTATTCCTTCCTAAGTGTTGTCCATCAGGACATTGCATTAGAGAGCAAGTGAAGGAAAGAATGCATTCCTCAGTGTGAGTTTGTAAAATACTTTCTCCAGGATTGCAAAATGGCAGAATTTTATGATAAAACATTTTTGGTATTAGTAATACAGTGTGTATAAATAAGGGCAAAATAAAAAAGCGTTCTCCACACAAGCTTTGGGGTATATGGTTTTGTGGCCCTTCAATTATGCTTCAATTTCTTACCATTGTGGAATTTTTTGCACATACCATACAGCTATAATCTATGACCATCTCCTTGTAAACAATTTGAACACATTGATGAAAAGTAAAATGTGAACTTCATAGGAACACATTTTGCAGTGCTACCTAGTACTTACTAGCTGAGCAATAGTCCAAAAGAATGCCTTGTGAAGAAATCCAAAGGGTATAGGATGGCTAGGTTTTCAAAGCAAAAACAATTTGTTACTATTTACTTCAAATGTGTGCTACTGGTCCCTGAAAATGCATGTATTTAAATGTTATTTTGTGTTTACTTGCAATTTCAAATTTAACTCATTGGTATTAGGTATCCATTACATACCATAGAAGATACTATTTTTTCATAAAGCAGTCACATGCATTGAAGTTAGGATTACCAACTGATATATATGGTTTTTTTTGTTTTTTGTTTTTTTTGTACCTCAAAAACAGAATCACTATAGTGCATATCATGCTTCCACACCTTCCTTGCTGAAGGACAAAATGCACAAAGTGCCAGGATTTGGCTTCCAGAATGGAAGTTAGCCAGTTTAGTACTCTGGCAGGATCACATCATTCTGCTGAGCTCCAAACCCCAGAGCAGGGTTTCCTTGCCCTTCTTTGGGGGCTGCTGCTTCCTCCACAGTCTTCAGCTTCTCCTCTGCTGAGCCCTGCTCCTTTTCCGGGTCAGCCACCTTTATCCTGTCCGCTAGTGTCTCGGGCACCATCTTGGTGGCCTCAGCAGCAGCTTTAACTTCCTGTACAGCCTGCACCTTCATCAGCTCAGCCTCTGCCCTCTCAACTGCCATTTGGGCCTCATCTCCTTGGACTTTCTTTCCTTCTGGGACAGCTTTAACATCTTCATTGCCATCTTGGATTGGAGGTGGCTCTCGGTTGGCCTTCTGGCTCTCCTGGATGTTGCCATGGCTACTGCTGGCACTTCCCAACCGGGAGGAGGCCACCACGGCCTTTACTGCTGCCTGGTCAGAAACAGAAGAGTGTCAGGTGTCACCTCCACTTAAAATCCCAAATCAGAGCTCAACTTCAACTTTGCATTTAGAGAGTTTGCTTTATATGTTCATGTTCATCTTTTCAAAGTATATTATTCCAAGATTGTTATGCGAAAACTTGTTTGGAGAATAAACAGAAAAATATCTTTAATCTCAAAATAGCCTATGTATTTAATCACCTGGATAATTGAAAGCTTGAATAAATGAGTTTGTCCATGGGTTACCAGTTTTCAAAAACTTTAGGCTGTGTTTCCCAAAGTATTTGTTTCATGGAACACTATTTCCATGGATGTTAATAGGTATTATGGAGATAAAAGAGGTCCCTGGTCAGATTATTTGAGAAAGCCTGGGTTGAGTCAAGGTATTTAATCCAGGCTACTCCAAATTGATTTAACCTTGGAACCTTTCAGGTTTATTCCATCTGTATCAGCCTGTAAGGCATGGCTGAGTAGGACACTGCTATTGACCTCCAGCCATTCTCTGAGATCCCTGTATATATAGCTAGTCCTATATTAGGTAAGAGAAAAGCACCTAATCTCTATTCCATATATATTCTATAAAAGAGATTATTTTGTGAATAATTTTCTAATTCATTTGAATATTTTAATTTTACCGAGTATGGTAATTATTAAAAAATATTGTTTTAAAAAAACTGTTTTCATTTCTCCCATACTCAGAAAGAAGACAACTATCTGAATACACATCAGTTTCCTGAACAATGCTGTTCAAGCAGTTCAGCTTAAGTAAATGAGAAGCCGTGATAAAGTATTTGTTTGGTGAGTAAATCTCAACATACAACACATTTCCTTTTATTAACAATGAATTCTTATGAGCGGATAACATAAGACTGGAAGTGGCTTTATACCAGTATTGCTGGGATTTCAAAACATGATTTTGCCTGGTACCATAGGAGGTGAATGATAGTATTAGATGAAGCATGGTGGAAGTATCTCATAGTTCAAGGTTGGAGAGAAATCTTTTCAAAACACAAACAAAACATCTGTCATCTTACCTTAAGCTTGCGCCGGGCATTGAATTCTTGGAGCTTCTTTTGAGCAGTATCCATGTGCACAAAATTGGCTGCTTTACCTGTGACCCATGGGTGTTGGAGAGCTTGGAAGGTAGTCAGCCGTTTCTTAGGATCCAAAACAATTAATTTTTTGACCTGAAGTGATAAAGAGCCACAGGCTTCTTAGGGGAAATTTTATGGTGACTTGGGCTTGCCCCTCAGCTTGTGAACTTCTAGGTCTTATTCTGTTTCCCTGGAAGTACCCCTGAATATATACATACATATATATTTTTTTAAAGTGTTTTAATATTACCATATGTTTAATAACAAATAAAATGTGAGGTAAAATAGTATAATGAGTAGACTTTCTCTAGGTTATCTTATCTCTGCATACTTGATTCCCACATATCTTTTTTTTTTAAATTAAAGTTTATTGGGGTGACAATGGTTAGTAAAGTTACCACTGGATATATATTTTTTAAAAAGTTTTTGTAAGCCCTCAGAGGTCACTGTATGTAGGAATGGCAGCTTAGCTGAGGGAATCTGAGAAGACAGTGGCATGTTCATGTATAAAATGAGGGACTTTGGATGATTTAAGGCCTAAGGTCTTTTCTAACTCTAATAACCTAAGAAGAACTGAACAGAGGCTAACAAAATCAAGCAGAAAGTCAAACGAAGAATAAACATCTGGTTCCCCATTTACTTCTTTTCTGCAAAATATGCAAAGGAATATGTGTTTGGGGTAGAGACACTGAATTGGTAGAAGGCAGAGACATGAGGCTGCTTAGGCTTAAAATCTGAGAGGTGCGGGGAAGTACAGATGATTAAGAAAATGAATGCGCAGCAGTAAATAAAAATGTGATAGTAGTTATATGATAACATAGCTATTATGTGTTGAACATGTGAATAAATTAATGTAAATAATACTTAATCGTTAACAGCATCCTTGACAATTAGATATTTCTTTCCCATTATCCAATGACTCCCTTTCTTCTTCCTCATTTCCATCCTCCTCCTCATGAAAATACAAAGAATTTATTGAAAGCCAATAGGTACTGAAAATTCACATATGCCAGTGTTAATCTTTACATTTGAAGATACTGAGGCACTGAATTGTTAAGAAACTTGCTGAAGGTCAGAGATCCAGGGACCCTGTCAGGGTTCAAACCTAAAGCCTTACAGATATCCTATGGCCCTCTTACAACCCAACTCCCCCACTCATTGGCCCTGTCCCCTCTGCTGATGGCAGAACACATGCAGGTTCTGCTAATAAGTACATATTTATGGGCTCAAGCATAGGATTCCTTTAGTCCTGAAGTATTATAAAGTTATTAAGCAATGGGATTTAGCTAAGTGAACAAACATTACTGATAACCCTCTTATCTATTTAATTTTCATTAGGGATGAAAAGAAAGGAGAGCTAAATAAAGGAACTATTATTGAGTAGCTGCCAGTCATTACTTAACTTGTGTTATATATATCCCTTAAATCTCCCTACAATCTAGAGATAGGTACAAGTATCATCCCAGATAAGAAAACTAAAGCATAGAGAGGTTAGATAACAAGCCCAAGGCCACACCTCTAGGTTATGAGAAAGGGGGCACTTGAATCCAGGTGTGTCAGACTTTAAAAATCCATGATCTGTTTCCTAATTCATTGTTTCATTCAATAAACATTTATTGACATATCTACCCATATGGCACTAAGATCTTCATCCTCTTCCAGAGCTTACAATCTAACTAAACAGCATTTTTGCACAAGTAAATAAATATAAGTGACGACTCTCCTGAAAAAGGAAGTCCAGAAACAATGTGGCAAAAGGAACGAACCAATTGTAGGAGGAGGCACTGCCGAATGGGGTGAGGGCAGATCAAGCCTCCCAGAGGATGTCAAATGGCAGCTAGAGCTTGAAGATAAGAGTTACCTTCTGCAAAGATGTGTGTGTGTGTGTGTGTGTGTGTGTGTGTGTGTGTGTGTG
>NW_017731646.1:226804-250356 GCF_001890085.2 Hipposideros armiger | reverse complement strand
AAGAACATTACAAAGCAGAAGAGAGAGCAATGGCCCATAATCAGAGCTATACTGATAAGGGACTGGAAGTCTGGTGCACCCAATTGAAGATAGATCAAAGGAAAGTGATGTGAAATGAGTGGCATGGGAGAGGGTGACAGGCTCCAGACCAGGCAATGTTGGGTAGATCTTGGATTTTATCCTAAGAGCCTTAAAGTAGTGATGTGATTTATTTTTAAGACAGTCCTTTGGATCTCATGTGGAGAATTACTTGAGAAGGACATGAGAAGAGGCAGAAAGACCAGACAGGAGGTTGTGGCACTGGTCCAGTGGGAGAGGACGGGGGCTTGGATTGGACAGTGGTGGTGGAGGTGGAGACATATTTAGGAGTGTGAGGCTTGACTTGACAGCAGACTTGGGGTGACACAGCCACACATCACACATACTACTCCCTCTCTTCCAGGCACACTGGAAAAGGCATGGCCTGTAGAAGGTGTGCCTCATCAAAGAACATGGATGGTAAGATGAAAATGTTTGGAGGGAAAAGAGTTTTGAATAAGGGGCCTGGAAATCTGGATCATTCGTGCCTGACAATGACTTTCTGCTGGGAAGCTCTGTGACCTTGGACAGTCCTTCCACTTCTGTGGGCTGTAGCACACTCATCTTTAAAATGAGGGGAAGACTAGATGACTCCTAAGATCCCTTGGAGATCTGACCTCTGTGATTCAAAAGTCAGCGTTTAGTTATTTCTGCATGGTTTTTCTCTAAAGGATTGATGGTAAATGTTTTCATCCCATGCTAGCATCCTCGTTATTTTAGAACAGGTGGCCCATGGCCTCAGAGGTATGAGTTTCCTAAATATAAACAAACTTAATTATTAGTGTAAGACGCTAAGTAAAACAAACCAAAAAAAAACACCAAACAAAATGCATTGTTAGTACAGTGTAATAATGCCAATGATGCATGATGGGTTGTGTGTTACTATCAGGGTATTTTAATATAATTTTAAACATTTCAAGGGAAATGTTTCATTTGAAATATAACCAACTCTAGGTAATTGTAAGCCATGTAAAAACAGAGTTATGGGTAAATTATGTTTGGACTCATCCAGCACAGCGGTCTTCATACACAAGGCTCTACATCGACTAGGTGGTAAAAAATCATTAATTAATACTGCAATAATTTGTAATTTGTGCCAATTCAGCTAGTGATAAATCAAACATATCTACAGAGGCTGCCAAAAAAAAAAGTATACTTATTTTAAGACAGGAAAAACTGTATTAAAATTGTAATACTCAATATATAATGATAACAAAAGATGAATACAAGTCATGTGTATACATTTTTTGGCACCTCTGGTATTTTTCATTATCTATAAAGAAAATGTATTAGTGTGCATTGTTTTATTTAAAATACTTTACAATTACAAAGAAATCAGATATTAAGAGTGGCAAATTTTAAAAATGACACTGCGCATTAATTAGCTAAAAAATGAATGTGAGGGATTTTATTTCATTTAATTTCTTTTCATTTCATTGTGCTCGTACTTACCAAGTCCTTGGCATTTAGAGATACTTCATCCCACCAGGGGGAGATAAAGTAATATTCACAATTCAGAATTCTTCTGAACATGAACTGATCACCTCTTTCATCATAGAACGGTTCAAATCCACAAAGTCTAGAGGGACAAAAGATAGGGAATAAAATGCCTTTAAAAACCTAAGTATATTTCATCATTTTTTTTTCTTGCAGAAATTCAAGGCTGTTCTTTCTCACAGCTTCCTGTTATGAATGCAAGTCTATTCAGCACAAGTATGCAATTGCCTTGTTACAATTTACTTTTGAGCTTTTGAGTGTGTAAACGCACAATCATGTCTTTAGAAAGTAGAAATAGATACAAAACCAGTTTAGGATTGCTAAAAAATGTTATAATAATATTAATAATTATGACACAAAACAACAATGGTAATAGTTCGCATTATTATTGGCACTATGTTAATGGCTTTCCATGATTTTTTTCAGTAGGAATTGAGAAGACAGAGATTAATTAGAATTCCAATTTATTACAAAGTGGGAGAATTAGAATTTTGAGAATAGAGAGATGAAAAGATATAAAGAAACTATTTTTCTGTCATTTTTATTCATCCTTATTCACTGAATTCCTCCATAGAAATGAGTGAAGTATTAGATTTCCATTCCACTCCAGTATGGATTTCAGAGTGAGCAAAGATAGAAGCTAACACTGTAATGGCCTTTTAAAGCTTCATACAGTGAACAGGTAGACACAGGGAGGAGCAGCCTACAATTGCCTTAACCTTGCACGTGACCCTCACTCTTGTACATCTTACAGGCACTCCCCTATGTTCACCTTCAGTTTACACAACAGGGTCAGCATAAAAATAAATGGGAAAAATGGGAGAAAAGAAATGGAGAACCATCTCTGGCATCCTAAAGAGAGAGAGGAGAAGCGAGTTGCTGGTCTAGGAGGGTGGAAGTTCTGAAATTACTAGGAACCGAAAGGGAACTATAAAAAAAAAAAAAGTCTCTGCCAGGGAATGTGTAACATTTGACAAAGAATGGGGAGAAAAGAATGAGTATGTCAAAAAACATTTCCCCAAATTTGTCCTTCCAGCTGGCCAGGTTGGTACAGAGCATGAAACGTTCAAGTGCATCCTGATGTAGTGGGTTTCTAGGGAGAAGCAATTTCTCATGTCCTTTTGCTCAGGGAATGTCCACTCAGGAGAGTCTTTGTCTTTTTCAAGTATTCTGGATCCAGCCAGGGAAAAGCAAGGCTCAGGCCTGCTGAGGTCTGGGCCAGTGCACCCCCTCCTCCCCTCCCATTGCAGTAACAGCACTGAGGACCCTGCTCCAGCGCAAAGAGAGAAGGGAGCACGTGCCCGCACCTTGACAAGGAGGCAGATCAGCCTCATCTGGCCCTCCTGTGCCCTCCACAACACTAGAAAAACATGGCCTGTTATTGGCTAGTCATGGAGAAATTAGCCAACTTTCCAGGTTTGGTTTAGGGAACTTTTAGGCTGCCCCTCCCTGGAAATCTAGAGAGAAGAATGACAGTTCAGAACTGACAGTAGTAGAAGAATGATAGTACTCAAATGCCTTTCTTTCATCTCAATCATGTCAGCAAATTTGTGCATTGGTGACAGAGGTAAAAAGTTTATGTCATGTCAACCTGAAATGTCCAAAATGGAATAAATGTGACACACAGCAGAGCATGTACACACACACACACACACACACACACACACACACACACACACACACACACACATGGTGCAAAAAGCCTTCAGAAATAGAAGTATTTGTGCATTGGTGACAGAGGTAAAAAGTTTATGTCATGTCAACCTGAAATGTCCAAAATGGAATAAATGTGACACACAGCAGAGCATGTACACACACACACACACACACACACACACACACACACACACACAGGTGTGCGCATGGTGCAAAAAGCCTTCAGAAATAGAAGTATTTGAAAGCTGACAAGGACAGTGTAGGAGGGTATTAGGATTATACAGGCCTGACGTGTGAATGTATAATACAAGGTAGCTCCAAGCCGCTGGGCAGAACTGCAGTGTTGAAAGCTGAAGGAGAGAGTGTGACTCTCTGATGTTATCTGATTCTGACTCTGACCTGAGCATTGTAGTAGCTGCTTTTGTTTGTGGGGACAAAGGATTTAGGTGTAAAAGGTAGACAGACCAGAATTCCTGTGAGAAACACCAAAATGGTCTTCATTTCCAGTCTCCTGCCGTCCTTAAAAATATTAATAGCAAGGCCGTAACACAAAATGGCCTGGTGGAACTTTTAATAAAATAAAAGGGATGCGTAGGTCCGAGGGCGCCTTCCATGGGAGAAAATGTTCCAGTGAAGCTTACCTGGTAGAATCTGTCAATTATTAATGAGCTACAGATGAAATAAAAAGTCCCCAGGCTGGCAGAAGTTAGACCAGAACTGAACGATATTAATTGTAAGCAGCACTCTTATTTTCATTTTGGGGGTTACTATTGCTGCTTATTTCAACCAATACCCATAAATTAATGACCTTAAGTAAACTAGGGAAAGGACCTGGACAGGCTTTTAAAATTATTTTCAGGGCTATAGTAAGATGTTTCTTAAATGATCACCATTTTTTCTCTTCATTTTCTCATGTCAGGAACTGTATTATGGAGTTTTACTCATTCCTGTTTTTCAATTTTTTGGGGTGAATGTACCTTAATTTCCTATCTCTATATCTCTGAGTTCTTGTAAATCCTTCCTGCTTAAATCCCTCCCATTACATTTCAACATGAAATTGTAGTTGGGTGGACACACTTACTTTTTAGGGGCAAATCTGAATCACTATTTGTGTAGTTCCATTTTTCAATTAACGTCACTAAGTATGATAAATCACCTACATAATTGAGGAGTCAACATTCTTTCCCCAGCATAAAAGTGATCTGAAATATAAGCTGAAGGAATTCTGTGATATGGCCTTACAGATTCATTTGACTGAATTAAGCACTTAGTATGGCAAACACAAATTACTGAACAGTTTGTACTTTCATTAAAAAAAAAAATCATGGTTCTCTGCCTCTCCAAATTCTTCTGAAGCTTTAATACATTCTGAAAACACAGGGAATTGAACACTGAAAATCTACACAATCGCAGATGGCTCTTTTATGGGTTGCTTGCTCACCCTTTTTGTTTTGGCTACTCATCAATGTATATACTCAGAGTTTTCCAACTTGGTTGGAGGTCCTATCCCAGTTATCCCATGCCTAGCCCTAAACACTTCAATTTCTAAGATCACTATTAAATTTAAAAAACAAAGCCCTCTTTCTTCTAGGGACTGAACTGTGTCCTCCCAAAATTTATATGTTAAAGCCCTAACCCCCTAATGAGATGACACTTAGAGATGAAGCCTTTGGGAAAGAATTAGTGTTAGAGAAATTCATGAGGGTGGGACCTCCTGATGGAATTAGTGCCCTGTTAAGAAGAGACACCAAAGAGCTTGCTTCCTCTCTCTGCCATGTGAGGACACAGGGAGAAGGCAGCCATTCACAAAACATGAAGAGGGCTCTCACCATAAACCTAACAAACCAGCAACTTGATCTTGGACTTCCAGCCTCCAGAATTGTGAGAAATAAATTTCTGTTTAAGCCACACAGTCCATGGCATTTTGTTATGGAAGCCTGAGCTAAAGAACACACTTTCTTTCACACCCTCTAAAATCTCTTCACAGATTTGAATATTATAGGTTCCAACAATTAACCTTGCAGTGTTCTCTAAATGGTAATCAAATCTACTTGTTTTGAATTAAATTCTGGAACTCATTGATAATCTCAGTTTTATAGCTGTTTGACAGCCATCATCCTCCGTAGAAACGCTTCCATCATTCTTGCTTATTTCCCTCATATTTGTCTGCAATTTCATCAGCTCTTTGGCAAATTTCCTAAAAACCTTATTTACTAGTAGACAGGAGCTCAGAAATGGAATTGGGGATACCAAAGAGCGAAAGATTTAGCCCAATTTTTTTCTACCAGAGAAAAATGTTTCTCTGATTAGGATAGTAAACTCAAGGTCCTTAAGATCCTAACAGAGATAGGAAACAAAACTAATGGTAAAAATGCATTTAAAGCATTTCTGGTAAGAAATGTACCCGTTTGGGATTGCTTAAGAGATTAAACAGCCTTTACCCTTTACAAAGAACTAATACACTACTTATTTTGATGAGGTGCAAATAGGTAAAATAAGCGCACATTTAATAGGTGAATACACGTTTCACATTCATTACTATCATTAAATAATGAATTCTTCCCCAAATCTGCTATGCATTGCATAGCAGACTGCAACACAGAAAAGCCCGGACAGAAGTTCTGGCACCAAGGAAATTACAAAATCAAAAGCAGTGCTCATATTCAGAAAATTTCATAACTAACTCTATTTACTATGTCACAGAAAATCACAAAAAGGTCTTGCTTTTTATGAGGACTACAAGTATCCAGAAAATACTACAGCAAAGGCAAACAGTTGGCAAAAAGATTGTTGTTCTTTACTTACAAGATGTAGGTGATTATTCCTACAGACCACATGTCTACCTCTGGTCCATAGGCGCAACCTCGAAGAATCTCAGGTGCTAAAAAAAAAAAAGAGTTAAAATTGTATTAAACTGGAGTTGAAAGTCAACATTTACATGTTATTAACAAGCAATGGGGAAGAAATGAATTCATCAACATAAATGTCAGAACAGTTTTATAATCAGTCTTCTCTCCCCACACCAAAGTATGAGGCTATAAATTCTTATGTCTATTTTAGCAGGAGAGATTATCGTCTGTTAGGAGGACATAAAAATAAAGTTATTAACTTGAATATTCTACATTGGGACATCATGATGCTGCTCAAATCAGATAGATAGAGCTATGCCTGTGCTACAAAAAAAGGCTTACTTCAAAAGATCCCAAAACTTCAAAGAGGCTTCGTACATAGAAAAGAAAGGAATGAAAATTTAGCAATGTAAGGGGAAAAAGGCACAATTATGCTACCTTGATATCTAAATCTGCTTGGAGAATGGGGCTTCCATGAGTATGTTTATCTGACAGTGTGCAGGGCGGGCACCAGGTCAGGCGGTGGGAAGGACTGGGAAGTCACTGGTGTCAGAAGGTTGGAACAGGAGCTAGGAGCGCCCTTGCTCATGCCCCGGTGTTGGGAACTACATGCAGGTCCCCAGGGGGCAGCTGTCCCCAGTCACTATGGGACTCTGAACTGAGATGAGGCCTCCTCTGTGCATAAGGAGGCTGCTCCTATAGCTCAGCCCATCACTGTGAAAGAGGAAGGTGATCTCAACCACAAAACCGGCCCCGGAGTATAGACTTGTGGGTTCTTTCATGTTTTTATTACCTCGGAACTGTGAAAATGGACAGTCAAGTGAGTCCAGTCATTTGTCCTGAGGATTGGAGGTGCTGCATGTTAGCCTAACTAACAAAGGAAGAAAAGAAGATGTGAGAGCTCAACTGACTGTGCAGAAATAGGGCGCAGGCCTATAGCCCAGAGTGGCCTTTTTCTATTGTGAACAAAAGTGCTGTAGGTATCAGTGGAGTCCCTGAGGAAGGAGCTGCCTGATGAAAGCTGAGGGCATATTGAGGGACGCCTTGGGGATGGCGGAACCACACTCCTTCCTGCTGGGGGCAAGTGAACTTGATCCCCTGTCCACACAGGCTGGAAATGTCACATTTAGCGTGGATTGCCAAAGTGAGCTCTAGAAGGAAGCTGTCCTCATGGGACTCTAGATTTAACTTAGAGGAAGGAACACAGCAGATTTTCCACTGACAGCTTCCCATGTTTTCCCGCTCAGGATATTCTCTGCTCTGTAGACACTGTGTTACATAAACTAAAGGAGACGCAGAGCCCGTACAGTGAAATGAGAATGTGCATTTAACACCCTCAGCAGCAACTCAGCAACATGTACCCTTTAAATAATTGTATCTGGGGCCAAGAAGTTTTTCTCATCTATAGGCAAATTATTTCTAGAAAAACTTTAAGATTTTAATTAACATAATTAAGAAAAATGGATGCTCAGTGCCACCGTTCACCCTGTCAGGCTAGCTTTCATTTCCCAGAGCAACACAGACGTTTCCTTTTGGGCCCAAAGAGCTGCAAAACTGAGCTCCCACTTGAAAATGCTTTGCTCACCGTAGTGCAAAAGAAACTCAGCTTAGTCTGCCACTTTCACGAGGGCTGTTCCTGTCTGTCTTTGTCTTTGAGAGCTGCTCCCATCTGAGAGCTAAATGCATGCATATTAAACATGCATATTTAATACCATTAGCCCTTCCCTGCACAGGTCTTCACATCAGTGAAGTGCTATCAAGTCGCACACTGCCATTTAAACATAAATACAGAAATACATTGGGGAGAGTCTTTTCCATTTTCTGGGTCTTGGTTTCTACCTCTAAAATCTACATGAATTGGACTGGCTAATTTCCGAGTTTACTTTGGGTTTTAACCTGCTAGCCTCTGTGATATTGGTAAAGGAGAGTTACTGACAGTTCAAGCAAGAGGAGAGAAGTGCTCTCCCCAGAGAACGTGCTGCATTCCCGTTCCTCCTGCTAGAGCACCTACTGTCTGTGCCGCCCTGTGGGCGCCTGTCTGTTGGCTTTAGTGACATCAACTAGGTGAGGCAGCCTGTACTGTCCAGATGCCAGCATGCTGTCACAAAGGTTACGAGCTTTCTCTGGCCATTCTTCATAGCTCCCAGGCCAAAGGCCTCACTCACCCCAAAAGTGAATTCCATGGAACACAATTGTTTTTGAGTTCACTTTATAGGGCATCTGAGCTTCTTACTTGACATGGCAATATACCCATTCACGCTAATCTTTAAATATTTCCAATGACTAGTTAATGTGACCTTCACTTCAGAACCAGCACAACATACTCCTGAAATCTATCTGAACCTTTTCCAAGAGCCAAAAGCTTTTCGAGAATAAATTTCAGGCTCTCTGGCACATCAGCGCTTCAAGTCTCCTAAGTGTCCAATGTCCTTGCAGGCGATTTTACAAATTGGTGATTTTCTTAAGACTGGGAAATTGTTGACTACTTCCAATTTAATTCAAGATGAGATATCAACCAATACACTTTTTAATGCTATAAGTACTTCTGGCGATCCTTTGTATCTCTTCTCACCTCATTGTCAAAACAAACAAACAAAATGCAGTGGGGAGAAAACAAATTTGAGGGCTAATACAGTTTTTTAGAATTAATTTAAAATAATTTAGAATCATCTTTTCTGAAACAGTCAATAACCATTCATTATTTTCACTGGCTATCTTCTTAGTGGATCCAAGTTTCCTGCCACTTCCTAAAATTACCTTATCATCCATGTTATTGCTTATTAAACACTAACGGCTCCAGAGCCCCCAGGACAAGCCATACTCTAATCAGAATAATTTTAGTAAATGGTCTTGGAATTACCCAGATGCCACATGCATCTTTTTAAAAAGCAATTTTAGCTGAATATAAAAATTAATAAAAAATTCAAATTTTAATTATAATATTTATTCACCAACATATCACTTAGACCTCTGAGTGCTGAGTTTTTAAAAGTAAGATCATGGTACCATTAAAACATCTAGAGATTGAGAGTCCATCTGGAGATAGGAGTGAATTCCGATTTATCCAATAAAATAATAAAATTACTGTAACCAGTTCTGGAAATGGTCCTAAAATAAAAAGCATCAGGTATAGCTTATGACACATTGGCAGGGACCAGGATTTTCATCCTTTCCTAAAGCCTTAGGAGAAATATAGAGGGATGATTTTGTCACTGATTGTACCTTCATTTTGTCAATGCCCTAGATGCGGTTTACTATCCTTTCCTACCTATTGAATTAAAACTACAGAGTGGCATTCTTTATCAGAAGACTGTTTCAAACTATTGTTAACTCTTTTGAGAAAGACAAATCTAAGGGAGACTAAGGTGAACGAAATCAACAGGCCCATTCATTCAATCATAAATCATGAACTATATACTAATCACCTTCTGTATGTGATTAGGCACTGTGTTAGGTGGTGCTGGGGGAAGAATCATGGAGGGTTCAAGAAAACAAGTCTCCACCATCATGGAGTTTACAGTTTGGTGGGGAAGGTGATTGTTGATTAAGAAAACCACGTGAAGGAATACAAGTGGAAACTGGAAGACTGTCTCTAATAGAGGGTTGACCTGGTCAGAATGATCAGGGAAGGTAACTGGAGAAAGCATAGTCTAACCTGAGAGGTAAAGGACCTAGAGAAGTTAACTAGGCAAAGGGGGAGAGGGGGGTGGTTGAGGAAAGAGAGAGGAGAGGGTTCCGGGTGAAGGAAGCACATACGCAGAGACTCTGTTGCCGGAAGGAGCAAGGGACACTCATGAACTGGAAGAAGTTGGTGTGGCTGGAGCAGAGTCCTGGGAGCAGTGAGGTCCAGGTGTAATGAGCACCTGGCAGGTAGGTCAAGGCTAGGCTGCAGATTCTAGTAGGTCAAAGTTGTGGTTTGCTTTTAAATTCTCTCTGATGCTTTCATTTTAGCGATTCAAAACATATGAGGGAAACCATTTTTCATCTTAAAGCCTGAATCTGACTTTACTCCCATTCTTACAGCAGAGATAAGAAAAATCACTCTGAGACTTTTTTCCACTGTAGAGGCTTATCTTGAATTCAGAGTTTTCTTGAGGCACAAAAATCCACATCACCTTTAGCAGAGAATCTAGAAATCTCTCTAAACTTTGCCTCTGGGGAGTGAGCAGTGTGGAAGGAGGGGGGAAGGGGATTTATCTGCCAGGAGCAGATTAGAGTTTGGAAATTCTCTGCCCCTTCCCCATTCCTAACTTGGCCTAGGAACCCGGAGGAGAAGAGTGCACTCTGGGCAGCCTCTTACAGGTGGCAACGGTGCTCACAGCCAGGCAGGCTCCAAATCGGGGTTTTCTCAGCATCTGGTCCTTTGTTAAGGTGTCACATACATTTGGCAAGAACGGGGCACAACTTTTCTAACTTTGTCAAGTGCAATTTGCTTTGACAACAGAGAAGAGAGGCAACGTACCTCTCTGCTAAGTGTTATAACAAAGGTGTGGATCAGACTGGGATACTTCCAGATGCTTCCAAAGTGGCTGCATCTGGCTCAGAGCAGCCTTGCAGGTTTACTACAATGACTCCCAGAATTCTATCAATCCTGTGAAGGCCGTACTGTGAAAGGTTAAGAAGGACTGAGGAGGCATTTGAGACCTCTGTCACTTTGGTTATCTACGACTTTTTAGTGTACAACAAAAAAAAGTTTGAAGGATGTTTTGAAACACAAATGATACGCTTTATGCTCCAACTTATCCTTTCCATTTTTCTGGGCTCTCTTGATCTTTTAAACTATACCTATCAGTCAATCCAACTCTCCCTTACTATTTTTTTATTTAAGCTGTTAAAAATTCTTCCTTGCCACACAAATTGTGTGATATTTCTCTTTCTAGAAATCTTATAAATAGGTGAAGAAAGATAGCCTGTTTATTTTCCTCAGCTTACTTCTTTTTTAAGAATACCCTGAATAGAAAAATCAAATATTTGAGAACACCTAGTGCTTTTCAGAAGAGGAAAAGAGAAACACAACTTATTTTTATTACCCTTGGAAATTTCATTTCTATAAAATTCACTTTTCTATGATTCCGCTGAGCCCTCCCATCTTGGAGTAATCACTATTGGTTCCAAATCTTAATCAGAATGAGTCTCCTGGTTACGTTCAAGTTGTGATGGATGCTGGCCCAGGACAGCAAAGCAATATCAACTGTTGCAAAGCTGCCTTTCCATGTTTGTGGAGTGAGGTGGGGTAGAAATAAATAAACCATATAAATAAGTAAACCCACATCATCCCTAACAGTAACATTCTATAAGAATCTCTTTTGTATATGGAGATGCAAATATAAAGTAACGGACTTAGAATTCCAACTCTGTCTCTTGTGGTAAGGACGGCAAATGTGTTTTTCTCTAAAGGTGCTATCAATCTTACTGATAATTATCAAGAATAATTCTTTTGGAAATTTTTTTTTATGTTATGCACATCCTTTCTGTAACAACATCCTAAAATGGAATGTTTTGCAGGGCCCAAATAATATATTTTAAGCAAGTCTTCTCTACCCACTTGCTATCAATCACCTCTTCCTTTTGACCTCTTTTTCCTCCATCATTCCACCCTCACATGTATAATAATAGAGCTGAGCCTCACAGCACTGTGAATTCTCTGGCACAGTTGGTTCTGTTCTTGAAGTAGTCGCTTACAGTTACAAAGACGTGGGTACAGAAAATGATTTATAGTGTGGAGGCCCAGAAGTTAAGGATTCCCGGTGCTTTCAAAGACTGTCTCTAAAGCAAAGAGAAGAGGAGCAGTGAAGATGATGATGGTGACAGTATCTTTAGACTCAATTTTATCAGCCATCTCAGGCCAGAATACAGTTGGTTAACTTTGATTTAACTAAGTGGTCGCCATAACCCTCAACTTAGTTTACATACATGGAATTTATAGACAGCCTTTGTGGTAATATTTAAATACCATATATCTGCTGGGTGATGCAAAAATTAGCAGGACTCTTTCTCTCCTCCCCTTTTGATAGCCCTGAGTCCTTTAGATTTTAGAGTATTGTTTGGCATATTGAGCCCTAAATCTATGCCTTACAGCATCCAATCATAATTCCTAATTCTGTCCTATGCAGACTCCTCTGCTATTTGACATCTACGAATGATAAATGTGGTTCCTTCTCTTCTCTTTGGCCTCATAACAGTGATGTTGCCCCGGGATCAATCTAGGTCATTTCCTTTGCTACATGAATAGTCTCATGACTTTAAATAGCATCTATATGCTGATAATGCCATTTATTTCAATAACCATGTCCCTGATCCTGAACTTCAAACATATAAACCCTTCTGCCCACGTGTCACGTCCACTTGGATGTCTAACAGGCATCTCAAAATCAACAAGCCCCAAACCTGTTGCTCCAAAAGTCTTCCCCATCTCAGTAAGTGTCAACTCAATCCCTCCAGTTGGGAAGCTCTGATCTCCTCTCCTACCTACCATTTACCTCCTTGTCACTGCATTACAACCAACCGGCCTCCTGCAGACCCTTGTCACCCAAGAGTGTTCATGCCTCAGACTTGCTGTGCTCCGCCCCCTCCACCTGGAATGTTCTTTCCTTAGATATCCACGGAGCTTGGTCTCTTCCTTCCTTCTTTCAAGGATTTGCTCCTATGTTGCCTCCTCACATGAAGCCTTCCCTGATCACCCTGTTTACATTGCAACCCAGGGTCCCAGCACTTCCTGTTCTCTTCTCCAACTCTATAGTCTTCCCCAGAAATCATCACCTCTTTTTATATAATTTACACATTCATTTTGTTTATTATTTGTACTCTTCCACTCAAATGTATCATCTTTAAAGAAGAGGGTTTTTTTGTTTTGTTTTTTTCATTGCTGTATCTCTAGCACCTAGAGCCCTGCCTGGTGCACACTAGGAGTTCAAGAAATACTTATTAAGTAAAAAAAAGAACAAAAAAAAAAAGAACTGAAATCTATATAATTAAAGTTCCACAGCATATACGTTGTTTAGGTCAGTACCAGACCAAGGCAAAGACCCCACGTGACTCATTTTCCTCTAGATTTAAAACCTCGAAGAAAGCTTAAAATTAGCCCACACTCAGCCTGCAGAGTCTCTGTCCTCTGCAAGGTCAAGAACAAATGAGCTATGACTGTTCCTCATTGCTCCTGTATCTGTCTCCAGCATCACACACTGCAAGCATGCCCCTGGGATACTCATGATGACTTAGGGACACAGCCAACTGAAGGAGGAAGAAGAGCTGTGGACAGGAGCAGGAGGTGGGTCTGGGCGCCCTTTACCCACCTGCTTAGAGTTCTCTGCTTTTCCCTCTCACCTGCCCTGTTCCCTTCGCATGGTCACCAAACCCCACAGGATCCTGAGGGCACACACACAAGCCCATCAAGCAGAGAGTTACAGGAAGTACAGTTGACATTTTACTATGTTTAATTCTTCTAGTTTTTAAAAAGTTCATGGTAAAGAGAAAGTCATCATTGTATGTATTTAATTAATTCTCAGGTGAGATCCTCTCTTACTTGATTTGATTACTGATGTATTTTGATACTCTTATTATTTCACCTTACCGATTTAGTCCTCTAGAAATGAACAAAAACACGTCTTTTATGGAACTATTCTGAAAGTTTGTACTTGTACTTTAGATTTACTTCTTTGATTTCATTTAAATTTTCCTACATTTTTCATATTAGTGTGGCAGAAATCTCTTCTGTCTAACTGTAGGCTGTTGAAAAATTATCTTTCATTTTGGTATAATGAATGTAATAAGTTATTTCTTTAAAACATAGCAATGTGGCAACAATGTAGGATTATCACTGTAATAATGAGACTCTGGCAAATGCCAGAAAAAAGTAAATTCTTAACAACATTAGAATTTAAATAAACAAACAAGTAAAATCTGAAATGTGAATATATAGTTGAATTAGTTAAGCTTATGAATAAATTAGATAATTGTATTAGAAATATCCTTTTATCTAACCCATTATCATATTAGTTTCTTTGCTACTCTAACAGCTTGTATAGTTGGCCCTTGAACAACATGGGTTAACTGCAGGTCGACTTATATGTATAATATGTATAATACTGTAAATGTATTTTTTCTTCCTTATGACTTTCTTAATAACATTTTCTATTCTCTATATTACTTTATAATAAGAATTCAGTATACACATACAAAATATACCAGGGGTGCCAAAATATGTATACACATGACTAGTATTCATCTTTTGCTATTGGTATATATTGAATATTATTGAATTTTAATACAGTTTTATCCTTTCTTATCATGTGTATACATTTTTTGGTACCCTCTATAAGTTAATTGACTGTTTAATTGATCAGTAAGTCTTTCCATTACAATATGCTGTTAATAGTTAAATTTTTTGGCAGTCAAAAATTATATACCAGAGCCGGCCAAGTGGCACGATGGTTAAGAACTGGCTTGGGATGCCAGAGGGCCCTGGTTCGGATCCCACATATGAGGGCCAGTGACACTGCCCTCCACAGCTTAGATGCTGAGCAACAGCTCAATCTGGAGCTGGGCTGCCGTGAGTCACCGGCGACGGTGTAGGCTGCAGCCCCTGTGGCAGTGGGGTTGCCCTGGGCTACCGTATGTAGCCAGCAGCCAGCGTGAGAGGCCGCCCAGAATCCGGCAACTGATCTGCCTCGCCCGGGAAGAGCGCAATGATGGTGCCAACTTGGGCCAGTGAAGCAATGTCCTCCACAATCAGACTGAAGAACAAAACGACAACTTGTCTGTTCCCCTTCCCCCAATTCCCCAGCACTGTTCCCATCTCCCCAATAAAAAAATAATTTAAAAATCTTAAAAAAAAATTATATACAGATTTTCGACAGTACAGGGTCAGGGGGCTGATGCCCCTAACCCCTGAGTTGTTTAAGAGTCAAGTGTACCTTTCTGTGTTTGCATGGGTAGATTTGACGCCCACAGATTTCAAGCCTGAAATATCTAAACCAGTTAAGACATTTTGGTAGTAATATTGCATAGTTCCATTGTAGCATATTTATCAGGAGCCATGGCCCAATGAATTTTTTTTTAAATCTATTTCTTTTCCCAACAACATAATGTTGAGAATTTCTTCAATGTTGAACACTTCATAGACTATATCAGAGAACGAGTCATTGATTTCATTTATCAGAGTCACACATTTTAATTTTCTGGTATGGAATTTAGTTTCAATTTGGCACATTTCCCAGGAAACAATAAGTATTTGCTTAAACATGCAGCATCTGTGATTTTTCTTTGGCGATACACTATAGGAGAACCCTCTGTTATTAGTGGTCTGGGGCAAAGGATCTGTGAATGAGGCTGAATGCCTGGCTTTTCCTTTTTTTATTTCCTGACAAGTTACAGGTGATATAACATAAGCATCCACTTCCTCAAAAGATGTAATTTAAAAAGCCTTCCATTAAAGGTAGGAAGCAGACTCAGTGTACGTAAGGATAACTGACCTAGGATATAATCACCCATACAAGCAAGGCAACAAGCTCACATCTCCAGCAAGTATATGGGCCTCAGACATTTCACATTAAATGTGAAATCTCTGTGTAAAGTCGTACATTTCCTGTCGCCTGACAGTGACTCTCACCAGTCTTGTATTTGGGTGTCATTTTCAACTCACTCTAAAAAGTTTCCCTCCACCTAGGTACCTGCCGAACTGATGACAGTGCTTATATGTGGCAAGGGGAGAAAGGACTAGAACTGAGAGTGAACCTTACAGGGGGTTTTAGTCCATTAATGGTCTAATTGTTTATAAGGCAGATGAATAAAAATAGTTACTGTTTCTATATTACATGTTTTAAAATTCAAAACTCTGCCTCTTTCCTCTGCTCTAGGTCATCCACTTCCTGTGCTCTGGTGTTACTGTGACTTCTCTTTTTCCCTAATTCAGCTTTCCCAGTGGTTTCTGTGTTACTATACACAGGTGTATCCTTAAAATCCTGCACCCAGGGCCGGCCGAGTGGCTCAGTTGGTTAAGAGCTCGCTCAAGAGTTTGAGCTCTGAGCAACAGCAGTTTGAGTCCAGCCCGAGGTGAGCAGCCGCTGAGCTGCCAATAGGTAGCAGGATGGCTCAGCTAAAAAAAAAAAAAAAATCCTGCACCCTCTTCTAGTCCCATTTTGAGGTAATGTTTCATTGTACTTCCTTTGGATCAAGAGAATGTATAAATAAATATATTTAGTTATATATAATTTGGACTGTGCTCTTGTAATTAAATATATTGAACTTATTTGTTTTTGACTTCTCAGCCTGCCTCAGCCTAATAAGTGATTCCATACATATGGTTAGTATTTCAGAGTCCACAAGGCACTTTTATTTTTCCTCTCAATCCTCCCCCTCTAGCCCGCCCTGGCTTCCTTGCTGCTCCCTTTTTTCTTATAATATAGCAAATGGCTCCTTCCTGGTGAGCCTCTACCTAGAGCAGAGTGGAAGTATTATCTCGATCATGTTCAGACGCTCAATTCCCTCTTTCCCCATTACACAGCCTCTAGGGTGATACGATATCTGCAGGGAAAAAATAGTAAAGGGAAAATAAGCCTCCATTATATGATGGCATCATCTATCCGTAAGACGGGATTGCTTATGACAAGGACAAGAGTCTGAAATAGTATTTTAACAATCATTTTCTATTTAAGAAATAAATGATTGACGATAGGAGTAGATGAAATATATTATCTGCTGAGAAGCTGTTTATAGAGTGACAAAAACCTATGTGTAGATTTCTGACAGGAGAAGAACAGGAAAGAGTATTTACAATAGCTTTCTAGTTTGTCTTCTTTTTATCTCTTTTCTCCCTTGAATCCATCTGTCATTATCAAGATATTTATAAAATACAGATTTGTTTTAAAAATATGATTGCTCTGATTGAGAACCTTTGCTAGATCACTATTATCTACCAAAGCAAGACTGAATTCTTTAGCCTGATGTACAAATTCTTTTAAAATATGTTCCATTCTTCCTTTCCAAGTCCATCTGTAGCCTCTGTACCAAGGACTCTACGTTCCAATCATGCAAAGTGATGAAGTAACAAACAGTCCCTGAACTTGCCAGATGCTACCACTCCTCTATAACAGGAGGTAGTCCTGTGCCTGCTGACAAAAAAAGAATGTCTTATGGCCACCTCTTCATGTGTTGAATTCCTGCTCATCTTTCAGTGTCCAGTTCAAATGCCCTTCCTCTGTGAAGAACTCTCTAGGCATGATTAATTGATCCCTCCCTTCTGTATCCTTGAGCCTTTGGCTCAGAGAAATATAGGCCTTATCAAAATAAGCTTTGATTTATTGTGTATAGGCCTTTTTTCTTTTATAGCCCATGAAATCCTTGAAGGGCAAGACCATAAGGTGTCACTCTTGTAAACTCAGTGCCTAACATTAAACATTCAATGTTCATGTTATCAATGAATGAATAATTCATTCATAGGATGACCATTCTGCAATGCTGGGAGAAAGAACTGCTCTTATCACTATTATGAAAGCCCTTGAAAGGACATGGCTACCTCTTAGTCACAGAAGGGACTCTGAGAGATCACTAGTATAACTTCTTTCTGATTTCCCAGTTCAGGGCTATTGAATTTTCAGAGAATTGCTCCAATCTACCTACCTCCTTGGAAGACTTATTATTTGGTATTGATAATGACTACTAAATTGCACATCAACTTTTTTTTTGTGAGAAATCCTTACTTTGTTATATCATTTTTTCCTCAATTCTCTTTCAATGTTGCTACGAATTGGTCAGCAATTAATGAACACAAATAGGCAACCCTATTTGGCACATGGTATTAAATTCAGGATTCCATTTTTCCCTCATAGTCTTGGAGATCTGGAGGGATGAAAGAAATACAGGAAGAGGACAAACAAGGACATATGAATTAGAGAAAGGGAAAGTGCATATGGCACCATTAGAAGGGAAGTGTCATGGATAAGTTTCAGCTAACAGCACTAAGGAAAATAAAATACATAAAAACAAAACAAGAGGATCCCTATAGGGAACATGGAGTAGTGTAGTGATTTTCACTTTTTTTTTTTCCTTCTAGGAATGAATGGGAATCTTCCTCATAAGACTGTGGTAGAGATAGTGAGTTGTCTAATGCAATACTCATTCTTCGTAACAGAACTCTGAATTCATTTGGGGCAGCAACATGTCCAGTCAAAGGACACACTGCCCACCTCTGTGGCAGTGGGGAGGCTGTAACTAAGTACTAGCCAACAAGATATAAGTGGAAGTGACATGTGGGGCTTCAGCAAATCCATTTAACAGTGAAAAGGTACATTCTTTTTAGCATTTTCTCCTTCCTGTTGTGCAGAATGCAGATGTAATGACTGATTTCAAGCAGCCATTTTGGACCACAAGGAAGCATACTAAGAAATGGTAGAGCAAGACAGGAAAAACCTAGGTCCCTGGCATTGAAGTCCATCACACCTGCTGAGCCATAGCTGCAGAACCCACCCAGGTTGCCTATCTCTCGGCTTCTAACATGAGAAGATCAACTTCAAATCTTGTTTAAGCCATAGTTATTTTGAGTGTCCTGAATTTACTCCTAATTGATAAACTATTCTTGTCCTCAAGGAGCCTAAGATCCAGAACAAGAATATTTGGCACAATGTAAAGAACTAATAGAAAGAGAGGTACGCTTAATTCTGTGTAATTCTTGGATTCATGAACAATTGAGCTGAACAATTTTAGATTTACCAGGGAAACTAGTTAAAAGTAAAATTATAAAATGTTTGTGAAGCTAGAAACCTGAAGAAAGGTGATGAAGAATACATGTGGTTACTAATATTGATTACAGATATTTCAATTTTTCTTCTTAGAATAACTAAGCAATACTTTTCAAGGTTTAAAAAGTTAAAATAGAAACCATTTTAAGCTAAAAGCAATAACTGATAAATATTTCTATGAAGGAAAGCTATATCGATTTATCTATATTGCTTTTTTAAAGATGGAATTCTATAATTCTGTTTTTAGGCCCGTGGGTACCTAGATTCTCATCCCTGATTCACTCACAACTAGGTGTGGAATCTTGGGAGGTCACACTCTTAGTAAAATGAGAATGTTAGTAAATAAAGTTTAAAGTTTCCTCAAGCACTAAAATTCTGTGAATTTAATCATTCATTTGCTTCAGTAAATATCACAGTGCACTTTCTCCAGTCTGATTTCTATGAATTCAAAAGCTATTAAAATGATTTAGTGATGTAGTTCTTGAGTGTCTACTCTGAGAAAGGTTGACTAACGAATATAAATGCCATGGAAAAATAAGACTAGTAACTCCAAATACCACCTTTCTCCTATGTTTCCATAATGGCTTTTCTCTACACATAACATGGTATTTCTTAAAATGCTATACTTTTTTAGTTTACATGTCTGTTCAACCCCTATAAACTGTGAGTCCCTTGGGTGGGGGTGGAAGCAACAAAATTGTCTCCCGGGTGCCAAGCACTGGCTTGAGTATACAGTAGGAAATTTTGCTGAAGATGCGAGTGAGTGAAGGAAGATTTGTGTCAAAAGATGATGATCCTAAGAGAAAATGATGGCTAATCTTGAGATTGATAACGTGAAATTTTGTCTCTTTTCTTTGTAGTACAGATTAGAGATTTTAATTGATTTGTGACATATTCATTAGCCACAAAAACTTTAGGACTTCTTGATCATTTTTGCAAAGTTTATTGGCTTTTAAGTTGTTGCCAGATTAATTCAGCCATCAAGAAAAAAAAGGGTAAATTTCATAAAGGCATGGAGCCAAAGCTATTGTTGCCTCTCATTTGTAGACTGTACACGGGGTGCCTTCAGCCCATCCTGGGAGACTGGGCAAGAACATGTGAGGATTGCTGCACAGTCTCTCTCCAGAGACTGGGAGAATCTGGTGGGGAGATGCTACTGGATACCGTTGTCTTAGTGAGGCTAGGCCAGTGCCACCAATGAGAACTGGGGACTACCCCATTCTCATTGTTGTCCCATGTACCACCTGAATTAATGACGCATACTATCCTCACAAACCGTCCCAAGTAAAAGCAAATAAGGAAGGTGACAAAGGGCTCATGGCTTTAATTCCAATTACAAACAAAGATGTTTCCCTACCCTTTACCCTAGTTAGTGTCTTTGTACTCCTGAGAGGGTCCAGGTGTAGCTACTGCCCCAAGAGCAGGTACAGAGCACATAGTCCCTCCTCGCTGGGGTCCCCTCTCCCCCTGCTGTTCTAACAGGGGTGACTTAAAACCAACATCATGGAACCCCTCATGCAGAACAAGAGGTGGTCTGAGTATCAGTTATATATGCCTTCCTTGTAGAGATTTGCCTTCAATCGTAAGTGTTTTAAATAGGGATATTAGGAGTTTTAAAAAATCAGATTATTCAATAAAAATAGATTGCAAATAACAATAAATAGAAGTAAAATATCAGTACTAAAGAGCATACCGCAATACCCTGGGGTTCCACATACTGTCTTCATGAGCACTTGATGTTCCACAATTTTAGAGAGTCCAAAATCAGCTAGCAACACAAGAAAAAAATATTAATGAAGCAAGTCTTTTCTCAGCTTTTATAAGGTGACAGAATACTTGTGTTATTCAAAATAAAACTAACTTATTTATTTGCTTGTTTTGGTATCCGATGGTGGCGTGGACATAGATCAGGACCAGTTGCCAGGGAGAGAAAACTAAAAAAAGTAATAATAATAATTTAAGCCTTGTTTTCAACCAGAGAAAAATATGACCCCCAAACACACTGTATACTTATCTCTGTAATTCCCAGCTTTTAGCAAATAAGTTATTTCATTTTGAAGTAATTAATAGTGTCAATAGGTCTATTTTGTCTAATATTAAATCTGAGATTTATGAACCAGTAACTCCAAAGTGCCATATAGAATTAGTGATATAATTCAGAACATTGGAATAAATCCAAATAAAAAATTGGGCTTTCCTAAATGTCAAGGAAATGAACAACATAGACACCAAAAGGTTTCTTCTATTTCAAATAAATAATGTCATTCCCTAGCGTACTTGGAGGATAAGAATTTACTCTCCTTTGAGGAATATGGCTTTTAAAAAAAAATCATTTTTATTTATTCCTCAGAATAATACCTAGCTAAAACATTATCAAAAGCTGCTACCCTTATGGTCTATTTGCTGGGTGACATCTGTCTCACTCAGGAAACATCAGGAAAGCTTTCAAGGCCATTCTTCAAGAGAGGCAGGTGCGGAATCCATGCCATTTTGAACTTCAAAGACAAGCCCACATTTCCACGGGGGTGCCGATCCTTATCAGAGGAAGCAGCAGGCAGTCCTCCAGAAAGAAAGGCTCTCCTGCCTAACTTGGTGTCTATCCGTCCACTTAAAGACATTTCTTTAGGGATAAAAATCTTTCAAAGAGACGTCAAAGGAAAGGGAGCCTCCCTGCTGCCCACCGCCTTTCGGGAGTGATAACCAGAACAAGCAGCCGCCCTGCGAGACTTCAGTATTTTTTTTTCTGTAGGTTTTTGCATTCATAACGCACATTATGTTATCTGAGCTCTTCCATGATATGTATAACCTAAGTTTGAAAGGTGTTAACACGTATAAATGCACTGAATTTATCAGATTAGCATTGTAAAGGACACAGCACCAAGGCAGCAATGTCCATCAGAGGGTTTTAATACAAATTCTACTAAAGAGACTCCATCTAAAACAAATTTTGCTATTTTTTTTATCAAATGAAGATTTTTCTTTGGAAGGCACATACAAAGTAATGTTTAATATACTTCCTTTTAAAATGCTGATTTAAAGATCTCTTTGGATAGATTGGAATTTCCTAAAGTTCATCTTTGTAGTTCTTAAAAATGCTTAATGGAAAAAAAAAAATCAAGGTTTCCAGAGTCAAATAAAGTTTGGGAAAAGACTCACAGTACACTCTATGTCAGTTTACACACTAGCATTTTTAAGGTTCTGGGGAGTCCTGCAGAAATTAAAATCTTGTTTAACTTTAAGTTGGCATTTTCTAACTTACTTGACCAACCTTAGCACCTCCACAAACCACTCCCACCTCCCCCTACATGGAATTATTCACCCTTGTTCACTCAGCTGAGGAACCAGCTTTTCTAGGAAATACAGATCTCAATTTATCTCTGTTTACATAAACAAGTAACCCAGACGCTAAATTCACTGAAAGATACTAAACATTTTGTGTCAAAGTTCTTGATTATCTAAAATTAAGTTCCATCTAATAAAAGGGAGACAGTGTGGAATACAAGTTAATAATCAAAAAAGAAGTGTTATATTATCTGTGGTTTTCTTCCATATACACTTATCTATAAAATATAAGGTCACCTGCTGAAGTCCCTGTCATTTCCAACAGCTGTGATTCCTTTATGATGTCCAGCAATGGTGTGTCAACTCTAGGCACTAATTCCAGATTAATATTCCAGGAAAGAGCACGGACTTCCAAAACAATGCATTATTCCTTTATAAATACCAAATATTCAAGGAAATTGAATGGAGGTGAAACTGGATGGCGCAGTATTTTAAAATTCCATAGAATACAT
Source organism: Hipposideros armiger (assembly GCF_001890085.2). Taxonomy (NCBI): domain Eukaryota; kingdom Metazoa; phylum Chordata; class Mammalia; order Chiroptera; family Hipposideridae; genus Hipposideros; species Hipposideros armiger. Next base: position 227,748 of record NW_017731646.1, on the reverse strand, counting down.
TTCTTCTTCCCCGGGCAAAGGGGTCATAAGATATCAGGAAATGTCCTCACCAATTTTGAGTGGTGCATCAGGGGCTGGAGTTGCATAGAGAAGATTCTCTGGTTTGAGATCACGGTGGACAATCCCATTTTCATGTAGGTACTAAACAGGGAATATAATGAAGTGAGATTCATGTAATTATATTCATCTTTGCAACATTTATATTTACTAGTTTCGGAATTATAATAAGCTTTAAGCTATGTGATTCAACAATATACACACATTATGATTTAAAAATAAACACCAAAAGGAAAACATGTTTTAAACTATACACCATTCTAGAATATCTTATATATAATTACCTAAAAGTGAAATGCAATTGAAATTATGTAAAACCAATTGCCAAAAATAAAGTATTTACCCCTCGGAGGATACTAGGTAGTTCTCTTCATACATATTACCATATCAGCTGAAATTGGCTAATTATTATTATAATAAAGTCAAGGTGATGTGTATTAAAATTTGCCTGGTTTATCTGAAAAACATAATTGTATGTGTCCTCTTAGAAATTTACAGCCATGGCAAAGACTTCATAATTATTGTTTGAGACATTTAAATGTGAGTGATTATTATAGAGAACACATCCAACTTGTGTAGCTCTCTCTCCTCAGTGCCTGAGGAATTCACCCTCCATCCCTACCTACTGCTCTTGCCTGCAGCCAGGCCACATACACATTTTCACTCTTAATTACTCTGATGACTAGCTTAATTGTCAGCTCTTCTCCAACCCGTACTCCACACTTCCATTTTTTTTTTTTAGCAAAATCATATATACATTCAAATTTTTGCTAAAACAGATTGCAACGAGCTTATCTCACACACTTCCGTTTTTCAAAGTGCAGATCTAGTTAAGTCACTCCCTGCTTAAAAAGTTCAGCATCTTTCCCTTGCTCTTAGCAAGAGTG
>NW_017731646.1:194849-226284 GCF_001890085.2 Hipposideros armiger | reverse complement strand
CTCCCTCAGGTTTATTGGTACAAACAGCACAGAAGGATACTAGCCCCATGCAGACACCAGCCCAGGGGTCACACCAGTCCTTCCGTCCTCACACCGGCAGATAGGAGCCTTAGTGGGGGCCCTGGGCACCTTTAGGAACCAGAGCCTGAGCTGGAGGCAGAGCTGGTGCTGCAGCTGGAACCGGGGCTGGGGCCTTGGTTTGAACCTTGGCCTTGGACTTTGGCCAGCAGAGCCTGAGACCCTTGGCGATGCAGGCTCAAGCACATATCCCGAGCTTGGGGTGGGTGATATAGACAAGTGGACTGAGCTTGTGGCTTCTGCCCTTTAGGATCTTCGGCTTGACCTCCTTGGGCTTTATGAGGGTCTTGATGGCCTCAGCCTGTGCACTCACGGCCTTGGTGGTGTTGGCTTGCATTTCTTCAGGCTCTTCTTATTCTGCTTCTTATCAAAGCGCGTGCTCCTCAGGAACTTGGGGGTCTCCCTCTTAAGAGATTCGTATCTTTGTGATCTGGGTTTCTTGATGCCATTTCTGTGCCATTTTCTGGACTGATAGTGCATGGTGTGGTTCTTGGACTTGGCCCTTTCAGCACTGAAGCCTGTGGCTCCTGGACCACCTGGGACCAAAAAAGAAACTGTGCTTCTAGATCTTTATTGAGGTTGTGCTCCTAGCCTTCTCTTGATTGCTGTGAATCCTTCTTGACCATTTGTCTACTCCCTTCCCTTCAATTACTTTTTTAGCTCCCCCTAGAAGTACATGTGTGTAAAAAATGGTGCAGTGGGATTATAATTAATTTTATTTTTTTCTTATATAAAATTTAACTATAAAAATTACACATTATTTAGATAATACATTTTTTAAATAACAAATTTTTTAAAGTAAAAATTTTATAAGTGGCAGACATTTCATATTTGCTTATCCTGAACACCATCCGTCTGCTACAAATGATGTGCTCTGAATACGAAAAAAAATATTTATTGGGTTGTCGGAAAAGTCATGACGCATTTTTGCAATGAAAAACAGAGAAAAAATACATCATGATTTTTCCGACAACCCAATAGTTGGTAACCATGTCTGGTCTCATATTAACTAAACAAACTATATAATAACATTGCTAGCAATTGAAGATTGTAAAGACCGTTCCATGATAGTATTCTTAAAAATAAAAAAAAAATAAAAAAACATGTTCTAGTTCAAACCTGTTTCTTAAGCTCTGGGACTATTGATCTGCCTGCCTAAGTCTCATTTCCAGCTGGCTGTCTCATAGGTACCTGAAGTTCAATGTGTCCAAAACTGAATACTTGACCTACTCCCAGCCCAGTTCTTCTAGTTTTTCTCACCTCAAAATGTGGTATCTCCGTCAACTCAGGCATTCCAGTCAGAAACTGATTCTCTCCTCTTCTGCATTGCCTCCATCCACTTAATCCGATTCTAATTCCAAAATGTTTTTTAAATGACCTGCCTCTTTCCATATCATTGCCATGATAGTAGCTAGATCACCATAGTAATTTATTAATTACTCTCTTTGATTTCCGGTGTGCCCACTTCAATCTATTCCCCACACAGCAGCACAGAGAATCAGGTCATTTCTTTTCCTTGGGAAGCTCTTCAATGGTTTCCTATTACTTTATTCTGACTTTCCAGGCCTTGGTCATCTGGCTGCTGCCTCCCTCTCCAGTCTCATATTCTGCCACTTTCCCTTCTCTTGTTCTGTTCTACCCATACAGTTCCTCAGAGGCCCCAATCTCTTTCCCACCTCAGCATCCTTGTCCAGCTGCCTCTCTTTCTGGAATGCTTTTTCACCCTTTTCCATCTGGCCAGCCCTCCTCATCCTCAGGATGAAACTATAATTAATCAAGTCCTCAGGGAGGCCATACCTGTCCTTCCAAACTAACATATGTGCCCATTCTTATATGCTCTCACTGATTCCTCTTATTTTTCTTCCTAGCATGTCTGTTTCTTCGCAAGCTTTATGTTCAGGATATCTCCCTCATTAGACTAAAAACGCCATAAAGACAGGAAATTTTTATCTGTTTTCCCAGATTCCTGGCACTAAGTACACATTCAATGTATACTTTTGAATGATTAATAAATAACTCAAGTTTCCTATTGAAAAACGGAAATTTGTATTGGCGGTAATCTGTATCTTTTATTATTTGCCTTTATTAATTTGTAATAGAAGTTAAAATTTTTGTGCTTACATTATAGGAATATAGTTCCATAGTAACATCATTTTGATATAATAAAGCTCAGCATCTGTGCTTATGAAACATACTATACTTATTGTTTAATAATAGTCACTTCAAAGATGCTTACCAAGTATCAGTTAGATCACTGGGATTTACAGCATCACTTGGAGAAAAGCCAAAACCCAACAGAAACATTTTAACTGTAAAATCAAACAAAAGGGTTTCATCTTCGAAATGACATGTTGGGTAATTACATAATTCATTTTTGTTCTTCTGTAGTAGCATTAAGTTGATAGTTAGGGCTGACTTAATTTCTTCACGTCCTTTGATGTTAATATGAATATTCGATATAGCATATGTCTCAGGGGAGTTCAGTGAATGATAGTTGAAAATTCATCTGTTAGTTTTGTCTTCAGTTTCCTTCATGTCTGAAACATTCATAAATTGTACTTTTCAGTGTAATAAAATGGAACCGAGCAGTGATTCGGCCATTTCTAGTAATACATTAGTGAAGAGTGGGCAAGCCAAAAGGCCTCTGTTGGTAAAGGAACATGCCCTGTGGACTACAGCGGTGAGCTTGTAGACGACTGGACCTACGTCCCTGAATTAAGGTTCCCATGTGTGCACCACTGCTTTAGGTTTTGGGTGTGGCTTTGTAGTGTCTGGATAAAGCAGCGCTTTGCTCAAAAATGCTTGCTGGAGTAGCAGTGTCGTGGGGAAGGGGAGCAGCATGCTAACAGAGGATAATCATGGGTGCCACTGGGAGGGAAATCTGGGGTGTCAGGTTAGAGTAGTTGAAAGACAGTCAGACTCCAGTTCTTGTTTCTGATTTTGGTACAAGTCTCCTGGGATAAAAGTCAGAGTGGGGGAACATGGGTACTTTCAACAGGTGGGAAATTCATTTTCCCATCTATTTATGTATGTGCTTGTCAGAAAACTCTATAAATATGTTTTTCCAAGAGTGGTCTATGTGGCACTGGTGGAAAACATCATTTACCTGTGCTGTTTCCCTTAGATTCAACTCAAAACCTAAAACCTTCATTCACCGAAGATTTCAGTGAAATATTGTCATTGCTCTCAATGGCAATTATTATTAAGTGAACAATTATCATTTAAAATTAGACATTAATCAAAAAAATAATAAAAGTGATGGACCCTGATTTAAACAGACAAGTCTCATGCTGACAAAAATATAAAGAAAACTGCAATAATGCACACGTAATTAACAAATGAGTCAGCATATAAAATGCAATATATCTAAGATTAGAGCAAGGGCATGTTTGTGAGGCAACTTTCCGAGGGGCTGTTGAGAATGTTTAGAGAGGATAAACGTGATAATTTCATTCTCTTGTGTCCAACAAATGTGGTCAGATTTCAGAAAAGTTGAGATTTTAGGAATGGAGGCTATGAAAACGTTTGACCAATTCAGTGGCAGTGGTATTCGGAGATAATGCATAGCTGGGAAAAAGACCCCAAAATAATCCACAGTTTCAGAGGAAGAAGGAGCAAACACATTTTTATAATGAGAAAGAAGAATTCAGATTGGCGCATAAGAGAAACAAAGGAAGCTCGTGAATCTGCACCCTCTGGTCAAGCAGAGGCTATAGAGTCTACAAAGAGGCTGAACTCTGTTCCGTCTGGAGAAGCTCATTGGGCAAGACTGAGGATGAACGTAGACAGCAGCCCATCCTCAGGCAAAGAGACGAGCTTCTTTATAAGGATGAGGAAGCTGGGAGAACTATTATGAGAGATGGCTGTACTTTAGACCATAGTACCTGCTTTATAAATTAATAAGTTAAGAGTAGGTATTTGGGGTGTATCGGAGAAAGTTTTTGGATGAAGTGAAATGTATACCAAATATGACAAAGAGTGAAAATCTGTACATTTTCCTTGAAAAATATTTATATCCACAGATATATAAGTAATTCTTAAATCAAATATGTACTAAAATAGAATGTGAAATTAAAAAAAGAAAGAAAAAGAAAAAAAAACCAAATATATCTTACCATTTGGTTTTTTCCAAAAAATGCAATCACCAAAAGCTCAAACTCTCTTTTAAGCAAAGATAATACAGCTGCTGAATTTAGGGGGTGTCTAGACATGTAATTAAACTCTTTCTATGGTCCTAACAAAAACTGTGTCATTGTGTAATGAAAGCTACTTGCATAGTAATTTAGTTTAATTACGGCTTTGCTGTGTTCGATGGGCTGTGTGTGGTTAATTGATAATGTCTCAGAAGTTGGTAGGAGGAAGTTGGAATCTCTTTAAAAATCTAACAGGACAAAGAAAAACCAGTCATTAAACAAAAAGAAAACAGTGTTCTGATACAGTTCTCCTATTGGGGAGAAAAATTAAACTGCACAAATTTGCTCTTCTCTACTCCTCAGAAAATTTGGCACCAGTATACATCAATTTAAGTAAGACCTTCGTAGTGAACACTCTACTTTTACGTCCTATCTGCTTTGGAGGCCTGCCATGACCTTGTTCTTTGCTCTCGACATCTGCCCTATGATGCCTTCAGAATTGTCAATAGAATGTATGAACAGTAGCTGTCTCCCACGAACAGATCAACAGGCATGGTTGGGACTGACTGACTGTGAGATCTGTGATGGTCTGTAAGTCATCCCAGGGCTGGAGGAATCCACCTTAGACAAAGTGGCCAAGTTCTGGGGCCTCTTAGGCATTCTCATTTATTTCAGAGCCATTTTTGATGCCTCCTTTTCTCTCTCTAGGATTCTACCTTCAAAATACATCTCGTATCAGCTCTTTTCATTTACATTATCACTGCTTAGTACAGTCCTTCATATCCTCTCCTGGCACTGTTACCATTTGTCTCCTAAACACCCCCATACATCCCTATACCTAGGTCATCTGTCTAAAATGCAGGATAAGTCATATCAATCCTCTAGTTTAAAAACAAAAACAATTCACCTTTAAGAGCACCTCATTGCCTATAAATTAATTAAAAATGTTTTTTAATTAATTAAAAATTTTTTTAAATTTTTAATTAAAAAAAATGTTCAGTGTGAAAATTAAAAGTCCTTCAAAATTTGTCCCCAATTTCTGGCTATTCATCATCCTAATGCTATCATGCATTAGCCATAAAGCCTTACTTACTATTCCTCAGTCATGCCATACATATTCTCACTTAGTTCCTGGAGAATAATAATCTTTCATGTGCCAAACTGGATTTTCTAAAGATTCTTGCAACAATATTACTCATTCCAAATGCTTTTCCAGAATCTTACCACTCCCCATCTAGAGGTGGAGTCTAATTCTCTTTCCCTTGAACCTGGTCTGTGATGTGCTGTAAGCAATAGAATGCAGTGTAAGTGACAGTGTGTGACTTCCAAGGTTAGACATGTCAATACAGCTTGTACCTTGTTTGCCAGGTACTCACTTTCAGATTCCCTGAGCTGCCATGTAACACTTAACTATCCTAAGGCTGTGACACTGTAAGGAAATTGGGCAACATGGAGAAGCCAAACATAGTTGTTCCAGTTGAGAGCCCTGGCTGAGGTCCCATGTGACCCACATCATCAATTGCCAGACATGTGAGTGAAGACACTTCTAAATCACCCCTGCCTCCAGCCTTCAAGCCCCCAAACCTTTGAGTCTTCCCAGCTAAGGCTCCAGACTTATGGAGCTGCAATAACTAAATAAATAAAATGGTGGAACTCTCTGAGCTAGGACAGGAACCAGCTCCTAATAACTGTATATTAGAATAGATGTCCTATGTGCATTCCAGTTCATAACATTGTGTGGCTCTGTACTAAAGAACCTAGTGAACTCAACTTATTCTGCTCTTTATTTAAGGCAGACTCAGTAGTGGCCCTTGGACAGCAACCTGGGAAGTTAAATGCAACATACATCGTTGAGTTCTATCCTGCAGTGCACAACCAAATTTACTCTAGCACTGCAGATCTGATGAATTTTATTAGGTTGTGTATATCTAAGGAAGTCTTTATTTTGCCTTTATTTTTAATTTTTATTTTATTTTATTTTTTAAAGATTTTACTGGCGAATTGGGGGAAGAGAACAGTGTTGGGGAATAGGGGAGGGGGAACAGACAAGTTGCTGTCCTTTTGTTCTTTAGTCTAGTTGTGGAGGATGTCGCTTCACTGGCCCATATTGGTATTATCACTGCCCTCTTCTTGGATGAGGCAGTCACTGGCTGGCCATTGAAAGGCCACTCATGGTGGCTCACGGCAGCTCACGAAAGCTCATGCCCACTGCCGGCCAGCCCCACTGCAGCCTACGCAGTCGCCGGTGACTCACGGCAGCCCAGCTCCAGGTTGAGCTGTTGTTCACCATCTTAGCTGTAGAGGGAGCAACATTACTGGCCCTCATGTGGGTTCCAAACTGGAGCCTTGCTGCTCAAAGCTGGCGTCCCAAGCCAACTCTAACCAATGCGCCACTCGGCTGGCCCTGCCTTTATTTTTGAAAGCTATTTTCACTTTTAGAATATCAGGTTGTTCCATTGTTTTTCTTATAATACTTTGATGATGTTATCTCACTGTCTCTTGCATTATTTCTGATGAAAAATTTAATGTCACCCTTATCTTTGTTCTGATATAATGTGCCTTTTTTTTCTGACTGCTTTTATGCTATTTTATTTATCTTTTGTTAAGGAAACTGAATATGATGTTCCTTGGTATAATTCTCTTCATGTTCCTTGTGCTTGAGGTTTGTTAAGATTCTTGAATGCGTGGCTTTATAAGTTTCATCAAATTTGGAAAATTGTGCATATTATTTCTTCAAATATAATACTACCTGCCATCATTCTTCAATGACTCCAATTATACATATATAATATATAAGTGTAAATATATTATATATCCATATGTAATGATATTCTGATGTTCTGTTCATTTTGTTTTCAGTCTTTTTTCTCCATGTTCCACCTTGGGTAATTTTTAATGTTATGTCTTCAAGCTCACTTTCTTTTATTTCTGAAATTTCTAACTGCTGTTAATTCCATCTAGTATATTTTTCATCTCAGATACTGCTGTTTTCATCTCTAGATGTTTGATTTCAGTCTTTGTTTGTGTTTCTGCCATGAATCTATTCAACAACCTCAATCTTTCTTCTACCTTTTTGAATATAGGGAATACAGTTATAAAAACTGTTTTAAGGTCTCTGTATATTATTTATTTCATTTGTGTCATTTCTAAGTCTGTTTCTATTGATTAGTTTTTCTTCTACTCACTCTGGATGTGCTTTTTGCATGCATTTCTCATATTTTTTGACTGGGTGATAGATGTGAATTTTACATTGTTGGGTGCTGGACAAACACAGGTATATTTGTGATCTTCTGTAGCTTTAATCTGGATGCAGTTAAGCTACACTTCTTGGACAATAGTTTGATCCTTTGAGGGTTGCTTTCAAAATTTGTTAAATTTGTCTGCGCTGTCTATTGGAAACACAAACTCTTCCCATCCCTGTGTGAGCTGCAAGCATTGTTCCCTCTCACCCATGCTTCTTTCCCTGACCTTGGATAGTTCACTCACATGCATGTGCTAGTCAACTGAAGACTTGGGGCGAGGGGACATCTGCAGCTTTCTGGAGACCTCTCTCAGTGCAGCTCTCTCCTCTCTGGTGGGCTGCTCTGTGATCTCTAGCTTCCTTGGCCTCTCAGACTCTCTATTCTGTCTCCTCATCTTGGGGAAACTGCTGGGCTCCTCTTGGCTTCTCCCTCCCTATATGGCAGCCTTGAAACTATCTTCAGGCAATTGTAGGACTGATATTGTTTGCATTCCCTTTGTCAGGGATCGCCGTCCCAGGCTGCCTGACATCCAATGTCTAAAAACCATGCTCCATATTTTTGTCTGCTTTTTGTTGTTTCAGGGAAAAGTGTAAATTAGTTCCCTTTTCCTTCATCTTGATCAGAAGCAGACATTGCAAGCATTACTCCAGACATTTTAAATGTTTTCTAAATAATATTTTACTTGATATCTAAAATTGGAATTATCTTCAGTGTTTGAGAACATTTTGAACCTATCACTATTACTGGTGTACCAGTAAATGTAGCTAAAGCTACTAAGGAAAGAAAGAAGGACAACTGGAGAAACCCTGCACTTAGTTCAATATTGATCAGAATTTCTACTGTATTCATCTATAAGTTTCTGAGTTTTCCTATAGTAAAGAAAAAAATAATTTCAGCTTGCTCTTTGGTTAGAAAGAATTTCTTCCCTTTTTGTGGAGTGCTTGAGAGTAGTGCCAGACATGAAATGAATCCAAAGTTATAGAGCTATAAAGGATAAAAATCATATTAACTAAGTTAAAGAGAGTCTTGGAGATAATCCCCTTGATAATTTTTAAATCTAACTATTATAGGCCATATTTCCTTCCACATAAAGATTAAGTATCCATTTATTATATTCTACTATTTATACTATGTTTACATAATTTATGGAATAAATGTTTCAAGATTTATTGAAGCAAAATGAAAACTTACCAAATTAAAGAAATTCTAAATATATGAAATATATGAAATATATAATTATTATACAAATATATCACCAAAGCAACCTGCTTAAAGAATTTATATGAGGAATTACATTGAAGGTTACTAATTTTCAGATACCAGCAATAGTTCATTTAGTAATTAAAATACTTCAGAGTAATACTTCAGAAAATTATAAAATAAATCAACTTTGCCTATATATGTTAGTTGTTCAGAGATTCTTTATGACAATCATAAAATACCTTGATACTTACAGATAAAAATGATCAAATATGTCATGTTCTGACATTTCATTTAAAGAATACAATTTCATCAAATCCTGAAAGCTTCATTCGATTTGTTACTTCTAAGCCTTAAGTGGCCTCAACTCATATACACTTTTAAAAAAACACCAAGTTCCTGTATTAGAGTATCAATTCCTATTAAACAAGGTTGTAGATTATAATAAATTTAGATAAATGCTTTACAGGTAAGGACTTTTTAAACCCTCGCTGAAGGATGACTCTAAGGATCCTAAAAGTCGACTTTAAGAGATTAAAAATAGGAATCCCAAACTCAAATGCCTCGAAAGGACAGGCAGATAAGAGTGAATCATGCAAAACTCATATTTAAATAATTTTATTTAATAACTTTTCTATAATATAGCACTTACTATGTGACTGGCACTGTTCTAAGGGATTTACCAAATATATTAATCCTATTATATCCTATATGTATTATAATATATATATATATATATATATATATTTCTATTCTCTCCATTTTACATACAAAGAACAGCTAAGTTAAATAATGTGCTCAAGTTCATACAGTTAGCAACAGTGATATGGTTTGAATCCACATAGTCTGGCCTGGAGTGTGTGATCTGAACCACTAGGCTGAGCAGCAGTACAGAGGTTGATGGGAATCGGAGAAAGCATATCCTATCCGCAAAGCTCTGCACACCATTTGAGCAATCTCAGGTTTTAGTCCTTAGCTGCTCAGCAATCTACTTTCCTAGGTTGGATGTTAAAAGTGAAAGACAATCCTGTAATCAGGTCAGAACATTTCTAGACAGAAACTCTAGAATACCAGGCTTGTTCCATATAGGAGGAGAACTGATATTGGAGATGCCACTTTTCAGAAAAAAGAAATATAAGAGAAAGCACCAGTGAGAGAATTTGGAGTCACTCAATAATTCTGCCTTTTCTCCCATTGAAGTAAATGTATAGGGAGCTTTTGCCCAATGCCTTTGGGCTACTAGTGCCCTGCTTTCTAAGGTGCAGAAAGAATAGTTTTGCCTGGCTTGACTTCACATCATTTTAATAGATCATTTAACAGTTACTACTGTTTATATTTCCAAGGATCACTTTTGTTGGTATTCATGTGGTAGAGGCCATATTTAGAAAGTGTATTTATAATACAACATTTAATAAGTAATCATTAACTGACTCATCTCCTTGCTAATCAGAAACATGTAGCCCAGTAGCCCACAGAATGTCTGTACTCTCTCTGGCTGCCAACCAGGACTTTATCAATAGCAAGAGATACCAGGATTGCCACCCTAAGGTGACAATGTAAGCCAAATCAAATAGGATTGGGCTTTTCATGAACTATTGCATAATTCTCAAAGCTACATATGTGATTTTCATAAAACATATTGACATATTGAAAATTGCACTATAGCCCTAAATGTCCCTAAAATGTCCCTAAAATGAGACAATCTCAATCTGGGAGCCGGGACATTGTAGGGTGGATACTTGGCTTCAGTCTGTGCTACACATCAATAACTGGATATCAGATTTGGTGATTCTTGTATTCTTTACCAGGTGCAGTAATTTAAAATCATTTTTACAACGAAATGTCTGGATAATGAGTATGTGAAGGATAACTGTATTATTATTGCCTACCTGCAAAGTCTACTTTCTCAATTTGGGGTCTATAAAAGTTCACTTTAATGCATCACCCTGTCCTATGAATATTTACACAATTGAATTTTAATTTTCATTTGACCACAAACATGTTGCAGAATTGTTTTGTTATAACATTGCCTATGTGAGATCTCAGAGTCAGTTCTTTTCAACATTGCATCATCTGAGGAGAGTAATAATATATAATATATAAAGCCAGAAAAGTTTAGATAGATATTTTAAAGAAAACTCAAAGTACTTTTTTAAGGGAATTTGTTTTTTAAAGTAGGTTTAGGTTCATAGCAAAATTGAGGGGAAGGTTTGGAGAGTTCCCATATACTCCCCGCGCCTACACAGGCACAGCCTCCTCCATCGTAAACACCCCTCAGAGTGGGCCATTGGTTACAAGTGATGAACCTACTTTGACACATGATAATCACCCAAAGCCCATAGTTTACTTTACAGTTCACTGTTGGTTGTACATCCTATGAGTTTGGACAGATGCATACTGACATGTATCCATCATTATTAAATCAATGTGTATTTTCACTGCCCTAAAAACCCTCTATGCTCCTCTAGTCACCCCTTCTGCCCCATCCCAACCCCTGGCAACCACTGATTTTTTTAGTGTCTCCATAGTTTTGCCTTATCCAGAATGTCAGATAGTTGGAATCATACAGTATGTATCCTTCTCAGATTGGTTTCTTTCAATTAGTCATATGCATTTTAAGTTTCCTCTGTGTCTTTTCATGGCTTGATAGCTCATTTCTGTTCAGTGCTTATTAGTATGCATTTTCCATTGTCTGGGTGTGCCACAATTTATTCATTTACCTACTGAAGATCATCTTGGTTGTTCCCATGTTTTGGAAGTCATAAATAAATCTGCTATAAACATACATGTGCAGGATTCTGGTGGACCTAAGTTTTCAGCTTCTTTGAGTAAATATTAAGGAGTGCAACTACTGGATTGTATGGGTAAGAGTAGGTTTACTTTTGTAAGAAATTGCTAAACTGCCTTCCAAAGTGGCAGTACCATTTTGCATTCCCACCAGCAATGAATGAGAGTTTCCACTGCTCCACATCCTTACCAGCATTTGGTGTTGTCATTGTTCTGGATTTTGGTCATTCTAATAGTGGTATCTTATTGTTGTAATTTGCATTTAATATGCTTATTTATTATCTGTACATCTTCTTTGGTGAGGTGTCTGTTAAGGTCTTTGGCCCATTTTTAAGTCAGGTTGTATGTTTTCTTATTTTTGAGTTTTAAGAGTCTTTACATATTTTGGATAACAGTCCTTTACCAGATGTGTCTTTTGCAAATATTTTCTCCCAGTCTGTGGCTTGTATTATACTTTTCTTAACATTGTCTTTCATAGAGCAGAAGTTTTAAACTTTAATGAAGTTTAGTTTTATCAGTTATTTCTCTCATGGTTATATTGTGATTAAAAAAACATGCTAATTCCTTTTAGCCTATCTTTCTCATAATTCCTCATAATTTAAAAAAGCTTGGATGAATGAATGAAAAAGTCCTGAATTATTTCAAGATGAGTCTCTTTATCTGTTGCTAGACTTAACTTTGAGGGGGGAAAAAACGGATATGTTCTACAAAATATTGAAGGAGAAGCCAATAGGAAGTTTTGTTTTGAAAGTCAGCCTGGTCATTGGCAGACTCCAGAACCACACATACCAGCCAGGTAAGACCAGTCTGGATAATCACCTCCTGAGTGCTGCACTATAGTTCTGACCCCAAAGAACTGGCATAAAAGGGCAACTACTTGTGAAGAAATGCAATAATTGAATGGAAGTTGAATCTGGCTTCAAAGACTTGAATAAGTTTCATATGCAATTTCTTACTATTATCTCATATCAGGCATGTTCAGCTTTTGATGCTGCCCTCATTCTGGATATTGAAAAACTTACAGAGCTGACTGCACCTGGAAGAGTTACATCTGTGGAGCTATTATTATTCCCACCTACTCTTGTCCTAAAAAGAATAGAATATGCATTTGCACATATTCTTAATTTATTTGCGACAGATTTTTAAAATTATAGCATTAAAGTGACTCTCTCTCATTATGTCAAGTACATAGTTTTCAAGAACAGAACCCAAGAGTGACAAAGCAGAGGGAAACATAAACAGGCACACCTGCGGCAAAGCGCCTGTGTCTAAAAATAGGTGTGACTTTTTTCCTGCTGTGTGATCTTTAAAATGAATGTGTCTCACTTGTCTCGTTTCTGTGTTAGCCTTTGAATTCCCGCAGTTGGTGCTTAGGCCTCTGTCTGCTCATCTGTGTCTCTGGCTTTGAGCCCAACATCGTCTACATCAGGGTATGGTAGAGGAAGGTAGATGGCAGAGGGATTAAGAGCATCAACTCCGCAGTCATCTTGCATTTGGCATTCTAATCCTGATTCTGCCATGTACGAGCCGTGTGATCTTGAAAAAGTTACCTAACCTTTCTGAATCTCAGTTTCCTCATTTGTGAAATGAATAGAATGAGACCCATAGCCTTATAGGGATGAAGATTAAGTGAAATGATGTACATAAAGCTTTTGGCTAAAGCTTGGTTCATGGTAAGTACTTAATAACACATGATAGTGACGGCTGGCTTTATTATTATCACTGAGTTATTATTAAGTTTTACACACATTTCATCCCATTACATATTCCTTTTAAGATTCCATCTTCTTTCAGGTTTTTAGCAGAATAGAGCATAAGCATTTAGCCCCTTTACTAAATGGCCCATTATATGGATAAACAGAAGGTATGAACGTTGTGAATCAGTGTGTAATGAGGCTCTCTCGGTGATAGGAACTTAACAATAAGATTGCATTTCTGGAATCCTGCAGGATCCAGAGACAATAAACCTAGAGTGTGGCTAACTTTCTGTAACAGTAATTTCATAGGCAAAAGTTAGGAAGATAATTTAAAAGTTAGATAATGTGGTTTTGGATCAGTTCCAACACTCAAGGGAATGTTTCAAAGGATAAATTGCACAGATGGTCAGAACCTATGGTACATTCAACACATTATTCATAGAAGTTTAAGTGATTCAAGGTTAAATTTTGAAAAGTAGAAGATTAGAATGCAAAGAGTACATGTGAGAAATTATGTTTTTCAGTGTGGATTTTCCCCTGTACCTATCATCATATCAAGTTCTGTACAATTAGACCTGTTTTCCCAAACAGAGAAAAATATTCCATGTATATTTATTTAGATTTAAAAATTATCATGTTCCTTGAAAAGTGCTCTCCTGCAAAGTTGGATTAGCACTATCATTTTTTAGAGTAATGTGGTTTTTAAAAGTAATGTGATTTAACAGTTTCTTGAATTATTCAATGTATTTGAAGTCTTATTGTCTTTTACAAACCATGAATATAAAGCTAGTTCTAAAATATCCCTAGAACTTAAAATGCTGGGATCCTAAACAAGATTTGTAAATAATTGGATTCAAGTCAATGAATACATATTGTGCATGTTATGTGCTATGAATACAGAAAAGGCATATGGAGTGTGTGTGTGTGTGTGTGTGTGTGTGTGTGTGTGTGTGTGTGTGTAGGGGGGTGGGTAGAGGGCAGAGGAAATGGATGACAGATATAGATGAATAAGTCATTATTCCTAGCTTAGAGATAACCTGCCTACTTCAGGAGACAGGCCCAAGTAAACTAACCATAACATAGTGTAGCTAGTGCTACACACCAGTTCTAGAAAATGCCATGGGAGTTCAGGGAAGAAAGTAGAGTTGTTGAAATTCTGAACTTACATCTCTCAGGAATAGAAAAAGATAAAAATAAAAACAAATATATGCAGTTAGATTCAGAATTTATTACAGGTGAATAAAGAAGTGGGTAGAACTTTAGGTTAGGGTTTAGAAGTTCTCTAAGAAGTAAGCCAGGATGTCAGAGAAACTAAAATAGACCAAACATTTCATATGCCTTGATTTTAAGAGATAGTGAAGAAAATCATTAATATCCTACAAGACTGCTTTAAATGACTGGAGTTTTGTACAGATTGAAACTTAAAAGACCCAGAATACCAAAGGCCAGTAAGGAACACTTCTACAGATGCCTGGCAATGTTGTCAGGCCTAGATTGGGCATTTTAACAGCTTTAGTTCCACTGTTTGTACAATTTCCGAGGCTGCAAATGCTATATAACATGGCAAAAAGGACTTTGCACATTTAGTCAGGGTTACTAATCACTTTGGCCTTAAAATATAGAGATTGTCCTAGATTATTCAGGTGGGCCCAGTGTAATTGTATGAACCTTTAAAAATAGAAGGCATGGGCAGCTGGTTAGCTCAGTTGGTTAGAGTGCAGTGCTCATAACACCAAGGTTGCCGATTCAAGCCCTGAATGGGCCACTGAGCTGTGTCCTCCACAACTAGATTGAAACAACTACTTGACTTGGAGCTGATGGGTCCTGGAAAAACACACTGTTCCCCAGTTAAAAAAAAAAAAAATTTACCGGAAACACTAGCAGGGTGGGGACTTGCCTTAAAACAACAAAAAAAAAGAAGTAGAAGGCAGAGAGTCAGTCAAAGAGATTCAGACACGAGACAGATTTGATGTGCCATTGCAGTCTGGCAAATGCAGAAGGCCAAGTGTCAAGGCAGCTGTGAGGAACTGAATTCTGCCAACAAATTGAATGAGCTTGGAAGCAGATTCTTCCCCAGAGCCTCCAGAAAGGAATGCAGCCTTCCCTGCTGACGCCCTGATTTTGAAATTATGAGCATCTAGTCATGTCATGACAAACTTCTGACCTACAGAACTGTGAGATAATAAATGGATGTTGTCTTAAACTTTAATGTTTATGGTAATTTGTTACGCAGCAATAGAAAACTAATACATAAATGGAAAGACGACCAAGGCATACTATTAAGAGGAAAAAAATAAAAAGTCAAAGAGCAATATGAAAAAACAAATGCATATAAGTATATTGCATATTTATATTTTTATGTGCCAAGATGACACACATAACTTCAGCCACAGCCATCATTCCTTCTTTTTGATCACTAATCTGTGTTTGAGATTATTTTCTAAGATATGGCAAATAGTTTTGAAAACCTTTGAAAGTGCTTGTTGTGCTTAATGCTCTAAAGTAACAGAATTGATTTCCTGACATATATTTTGAAAAAATAGAAAAAAAATTAGAAAAGAAAGAAGAGCATGAGAACACAGAATAACCGCTACACATTAAAAAACACTAAACCAAAGATTTGTCAGTGAATGAGTTTCTGAAAGACCTGAAAACTAATGACATTCAAGTTTATCCTTGTGTCTGGGTCAACCTTTGATCTCCAAATTACTTTCCCATGGAAACCATGTTTTCGGTTGATTATCTATTATTATCATTTTTTAGAAAACCATTGTATCACACCCCGATTATTAAGAGTAGGTTGGTCTGGGTGTTATAGGCAGAATTCTAAGAATGACCCCTCTATGAAATTTGCCCTTATATTAAATGCCCTCCTCTTTGAGTGTGGGTGGAATCTATTCATATGATGAGGTGGCATTCCTATGACTGTATTAGCTTAAATGACAAAAGGAGATTATTCAGGTAGGATTAATCAAATTACATGTGCCCCTGAAAAACGGAGCGTTTTCTCTAGCTGACATCAGGAAAAGTCAGGAATTTGAAGCACTGTAGCTGGCTTTGACATGTAGCTGGCATATGCCAAGGAGTCAGGCAGACTTCAGGAGCTGACAGTAGCTCCTGGTTGACAAGCAGTGTGGAAACAGGGACCTTGGTCACACAATGACATGGAAGTGAATTTGGCCAACAACCTGAATGACTTCGGAAGTGAGGTCTTCCCCAGAGACTCCAGTAAGAGCCCAGCTGACCAACACCTTGGTTTCCACCTTGTGAGACTCTAAGCAGAGAAACCAGTAAGAGCCCACCGGGCTTGAGACCCACAGACCTGTGAGATACTGAATTGTTTTAAGCTGCTAAATTGATGGTAAATTGGTCAGGCAGGAATAGAAAACTAATATGCTGGATATTTTGCAGTTAGCAAATGGTGAACTAAAGAACACAAATATAAACTCTTGGCACACAAGTGCCATATGTCTCTTCATGACTCCATAGTGGTAGGGACTAAATATATTTTCAATAAATATTTGTCATTTGTTTGGTTAGGTGGTACATGAATGCATTAATGAAGAGATGGATGAAGCAATGAACACTTCAGTATTTGGTCAGTCGACTCATCCAACAAATATTTATGAAATGCCCAATATGTATCAGGAACCATTCTGGGTGTTGGACATAGTACAATAAGGTCCAAGACCTCAGGGAATTTATATTCTAGTTTTAAACAAAAGTTCAAAATTCCAGGGATTGGAGTTTCTCATGTGGGAGGGAAAGAAAGTTACTGGAGCACCATGAACAAAGTGGAGGAGCGCTATGGATAGAAAGGATCACGAGGTCAGCATGGGGTGTTTTCAGGTGGGACATGGAGGGCCTCATATACAGGGTGAATGTGATGGGGAGATACCGGAGGGTTAAGTAGGGAAATGCTGAGATACAATGTTGGCTTTTATCTTATAAATCTCATAGGTCTAAACAAAGTCTTTTCAATATCACAGAGTAAAAGTGGAGAAAACTGAGGACTACAGAGATACCAATGCAATAATCTCCAATGTGCAGGTGTGCTGTATCAAGTTGAGAACTGAAAGGTTCAACGTATATTGCCACATAAAGAAAACAAAGGGCAGTTAAATGTGACTCACCATTGTCTACATTCCAAGTTATAGATGTAATCTACTCATTTTCTTATATTTGCCAATATAATTATGCAACTTGTACATATCTTTTGAAACAATTGGGATGTTCTATTAATAAAATCTGAGTTTTGAATATTTTTCAGAGTGCAGAGCACAGATAAGTAGTTCTCTATTTAATCCACCAACTACTTATAACATAGTAGGCAGAGCCCTGATATTCCAGCAAAATTTTGTGGATTGATAATATCTATAAAAGTATTTCCTTAAAAAATGAACAGATCAGGCCCTGTAAACTTTAAACAAAATAAATAATCAGGAGAAAACACTGAGGTCGGGAATCATGGAAGATTAATATTAACTATACATCATATAAAATGCATTAGAATTATACCATACTTCTTTTATGAGCTAAAAATAAAGAGAATATTGCACAGAGAGGCCTTAAACTACATTTACAAAAAGCAAAATCATAAAGTGGGATGCTAGGACACTGGGATGAGGAAGCGTACTTTTGTTTTAGGTCAAGAAAACATCTTGAAACCTCTAGTGGTTACTGAAATTTTCCTTAAAGTAAGCAAATAAGTTTACAAGAATTGTTAGGATGTCTGGCACTTCATACACTGCAATGGTGTTTACATAACTTTAGGTGGCAATGATTCTCTGGAATTTACAAGGTAGAGATTGCTGGGAAGAGAAGGAAGGAAGAAGGACGAGAGATTGAGAGTGAGAGAGAAAGAGGACAGACAGATTAAATGGAAAGTTCCACTTAGATCTATTGGAAATTGTGTGGAAGTGTTTTTCTTTTTTGTAGTCACGATATCTAGGCCTCCCCTGGCACTTAGTGTATTGGGACTAGTGTTATGGGTTGCATGTTTTGCATGTTTATGTACCCCACCCCCACCCCAAATTCATATATTGAAACCCTAATCCCCAAATGTGATGGTATTTGGAGGTGAAGCCTTTGGAGGTAATTATACATAGACGAAGTCATGAGGGTGGAGTCCCCAGGATGGAATTAGTGTTTTTATAAGAAGATGAAGAGACCAGAGATTGTGAGGATACAGCAAGATGGTGGTAGTCTGTAAATTAGGAACAGAGCCCTCACCAAGAATCTGACCATGCTGGCACCCTGATCTGGGACTTTCAACTTCCAGAATTGAAATAAATAAATGTTTGTTTAAGCAACCCAGTCTGTGGCATTCTGTTATAGCAGCCTGAACAAGTTTAGACAATTAGGAATGCTAACTACCTACAAAGAATTGCCCTGCCCAAATTACACTAGCATCCCCATTGTCCCAATTGAGGAACTATGCACCTTAGGCAAAGTGAGTAAACTGGACTTTAGTAAGCATTCCTTATCCAGGAGCTATACACTTGAGGTGAGACTGAAGACTGTGACTGAGGAAAAAATAAAAAAGTTAACCTTCTGTTTCCATGACTGGTGCAATGCATATAGGCTATGACCAAGGCCTATGCCTGTTTTTAATTTGACATCTTTATTAAAACAAATATTTCTCATTTATTAGGCAGGTAAAATATTTTGTAAAACTTTTTGCAGAATTTGTCTCTGAATTATTTAATAATAATAAAATCAAAATTCCATATTCAAGGAGTGAAGCCCACATACTATTATTAGAATATTTCTTGAAAGCTCTCCTGATGCAGAATAAAAAAAAAAAAACAACCAAAAAACAAAACAAAAAATACTACCTGACTATTGCAAGAATTGTTCATTTTTTCAACACTATTTGTGAATTAGCCATTCCCAAAATAAAAAAAAATTTAAAAATTCATTTTTTTATGAGTCAAAGACATCGTAAGTAATAGGTTCATACTGTTCCAAATAATACAAAATAGGACTTCATTCCCTCAAGACAGGGAATACTTCAGCTTTTGGACAGACAACTATTACAAGAGAAAAAGGAAATTAATTTCATGGTCCCACCCCCGTTCGCCAATAAATAATCAATGAAAGAAAAACATAGAAATAGTTAACTGGAGTCTAACCTTAGTCATTGTCCCATTCTTGGAGACAAGCACACATACAAAGAAAGGATCACTGTTCACCTTCAAACCATAATACTTGAATAATTCCCAAACAATCACTCTTTCTTAAAAGAGAATCATTTTCAAAGGAATCTTTCCAGCTGAGAGTCCTTCTCTTGTGGCCCATAGATAGAGGCTGTGGCACATAAACCACATCAGTGTAAAGAAGGAATTGTCTTCCTACCGGGCACATCGTGGGTGGTAGAATTCTTTGCTCAGTTTTTTTTCTGAATTTTAGCTTTTCCGAGCATGCAGTGTCAGAGGAACAGAATACGTATATATGTGCAATATGGTGTCAGAGAACAGAAAATAGGCCAAATTACCAAGTTCGTTTAAAATAAAGAATAGGACAAAATACCAAGTTCGTTTAAAATAAAATAGGTATTGTGATAGTATGATAATATCATTCCTCTCATGGTCTATACACACCTACTTGGAATCACCATTTTTTAATATAATTAAAACTTATTATATTACTTAAAACCATATTCCCTTACAGCTTTTTTCTTTCTCTTTACTCACTTTACTCTTTATAGGTCATCTATAGAAACAGAACAATGCATGCCTTTCCTGATCTCATAAGGACACTGTGAGCACTTGTCTGTTACTACATTTTGTTTCCTTTTTTTGTGCTTTTCCTTCATGCTGCTACCATTAATTCGACAGTATTTCCTACCCTAACTTGAGGTTTTTCCAATTCTACTGCTCCAATTCAACGATTCTGTGACTCTCATTCCTAACCAGCTGAAATCTGACAAACCAGCTGTGAATGAACTTCTAAAGACCATAATCCAAGGCTATCGAACCAGAATCCAGTCACATCTCCTCAGTAACCTCAAGTCCGTAACACGTCAATGGGCTGTTGGTAAAGTGAAGACAATCTCAAGGCGTTTCCTTCCAAGAAAGATAACTTAGATGTGATTTTTTTAATCCTCTTTTTCCTTGTTAAATCGTTGTAGTCCGGGATTGTGCCCCGTGTTTTTTTTTTTCTATAGCTCTCCTGGGGACCTAAAATGTACACTGTCTGTAGTAACACAGTTATCCTGGCCTGGAGGCTCTGGTGGGTCTCTTAAAATGTCATTTTTGCTGTTGTGTTTTTATTTGTCATTAGTTCTCAGCCAGAGGAGAGGAAGAAGAGCATCAAAAGAAAACAAACAAAAAAAAAGTAGGAGAAGGAAACAGGAATAGAAGAAAAAGAGGTCGTTAGAGGAACTGTGAGACTGGGTGGAAGAGAATGGAATAAAACCTCAGAGAGCAAGTGGGCACAGAGCTTAGGAGAAGAGAACGTAGTGTTACATGCTAATAAAGGTGAGAAAGTTTGCTGAGACGTTCTTATCAATCCTCTAAGTCCTCTTCTCTGCATGTTCTCTGCTCTAGATTATTTTTCATAATCTCCAAGTCTTTGCATATGTAACATTCATGAATACTGACAGTGAAGATCCAAGGGAAATTCTGGGCTTAGTTGGTTAGCACGTTTCATTCATGGAGTCACAAACCATGTCCCTTCAGACGCTTTACATGTCTTGGCTGGACATTTTTATATCCTCTTAACTGGCCTCACTGCTTTTGGACTTTATGCTGCCAACAGGATAATGGTTCCACAGCCGAAGTCCCTCAGGATTTCCTCATGTGTAGAATCACGTGACCCTCTTTCACTGGCCACGTAAGCCCCAAGGACAGGCTCCCTACCTCTCTCTCAAGCCCTGTGCACTTTACTTTCTAGCAATATCTGAAGACCAGCAGTTCATGCCTTTGCATCTTTACTCTGTTATGTTCCCTAAAACTTTGTAGGAGAAAAGGAGTATTTTTGGAATTCCCTGTATTTCATGTTGGCTGCCTATAAAACAATGATTTTTCCTTTAAAACGCAACTCACATATAACTCCTCTGGCAAGATTTTTCTGACTCAGTTTCTCTCTAGATATGCGGAATAACTTTCACTCCCTCTCATGCCTTTGAATCTGCAGAACACATCAATTTGTATACATGTTTCTGTGTCTATCTGCCTTCTAAATTGGTGAGCTCCTAGATCTCTGCATCCAAGAGTCTGGTACAGAGCAGAGAATCAGTAATGGGTTGAACTGAATTGTTGGCATCGTCCAACATTTACAAAACCCTGAAAAAACAAAAGCTATTTAGAATGTAATCATTGACACAAGGTTTTGTGTATAGTGACTGGAAAATTCCTAGATATATAGTCCACAATTTACTGTGATTCTCTTGGGAATAAAAAAAAAGAGAGAAAGCCACTTAGAATTTGATAAACTTTTGATATCATTATTATCAGCGCCAATGATGATTTACAGAAACATTTACTGAGAAAGATACCCCCCTCCCAGGAATTATTTTTAGTTCTCCAGTTTCTTAATACTGCGCTATAATTTTTAGAATGTAGATTTTTTTTTTGTTCCAAATTTTTTTTTTCCTGGTAAATTATCTATGTTCTGACTTGGCCACTAGTTTACTTTATTCTGTGGTTATAAATCAGAATATTAGAAATTTAATAGAACTGTTTGTCATTTCTTCTCTGGAAACTGATCTCTCAATTCTCAGTAAGAAAATATAACCACTTTTATGTTTTACTGGTAAATTATCAGTGTATTGTTTCAATGCTTTCAGTCTTGCATTAAAATCCATCCCCCAGAGATCAGTGTTCAAATGTGAATAATGAGAAACAAAAATCTCCCAGAAATAAATACAAATACTATAGGAACTGACAAATTAAAGACAAACAGAAAAACACATTTTCTGTTTTAGCCTCTTATTCCTTAATTGAACTCTCAGAATCTTTTTATTGACCATAAATGGGTCCAAGCAAGAACAATATTCACAAAAACAGAGAATTAGTGTCAGAAGCAAGCTTATTGTTAATAACCTTAAACCTCATTGTATCTTCAAATCATACTTAATCCTGGTTTATCAGTGTGTGGGTGTGTATTTGATATGCAGCGAAATGCAATTTTTAGAAATTTTGGGACCATTTTTTTTCATCTAGGAATATGCCTTTTGTGTTATATTTAGAAGGATAGAAAATTATACAACTTGCTCTGACCATAGAATCAGCATATACTAAAAAATTTATTCAAGCAGAAGTTCAGTATCTTATTGCTTCAAGTAATAGGATTTACAATTTAAAGTGGTAGAAATATTGAGAAACTTATTATATTCCACGAGATATCAAGCAGGAGGAGAATTTGAACCGTGTTTACTTTTTTCTCTGTCTTCTTCAGCACAGTTATGTTTTTCTTCATAATTACAAGACAGTAAAAGCAGTTCCTAGCATCACATGCAAACTTAACTATGAGAGTGAAAAAGAGAAATGGATTTTGCTCCCTTGGATCTACTGTTATTAAGGGGAAACTTTTCCCAGAACTCGCAAGCCAAGTGCTCACAAAACTCAGTGGTGAGCATCAGGTCATATGCTCTTGCCTAGCTGCAAGGGAGACTAGGAGAAGAAGTTCTGGTGATTTTCATCTTTATAAAGGCAGATTGGTTCTGCTGACAGGGAATAAGAGGTTAGGTGGAAGATGGCTTAACCGTGTCAAATAATGTAAAGTTGCATAATGAATATATTGTCCATTAAACCTATAAATGTTATCAAGCACAGTACTCAGTTCTAAATATAGATAGCAATTTATTTTAATGCTGCTGCCTTTGTTTTGGTTTCATTGATCTCTAGAACCACTGCGTGGACATTAATAAAGACTATGAACATTTTAGAAGACTCTGATAACAGGACCTTTGAGAATTTATTTTTGTCTTCCAATAACTTCCTGTACCATTAATTCAGCTGTTGTCTCTCAACTTTAAACCCATGCTTCTATTGTCTACTTTTTTTATTATTATTTTTTTTATTGAACTCAAGTTTTATTCATCAAAAAATTCATACAACTCCTCATCACTTGCGAGAAATGCAAGTAAAAAAATCTACAACCACTGTATAAGATGCACCCAGTTTTTAGACCCCAAATTTTTATTTTTTTAATTTTTTAAATTTTTTTATTGTTAGTTTCAGGTGTACAAAACAATGCAATAGTTATCCTTTTTACCCTTCACACAGAAACAACCTTCCCTCCCCCATCTACTGCCCTCCCACCCCCGATATCATACTTATCTATTACAATTCCATTGACTCCATTCCCACACTCTACTCCATGTCCCGTGCCTATATGTATATATAATTATATTTGACATACAATATTATTCAACATCAGTTCAGAAATACAGTGTGGCGGTCAGGCCTCTACACTGACTATGAAGTGGTCTCCCTAACAAGACATGAGTCCATCTGGCCCCCTAAAAAGTATTTACAACATAATTGATTATATTCCCCTGACTGTCTTTTCTATCCCAGAGACCATATTGTCGTTACCAAATTTATATTATCTCGTCTCTTCCCCTTCTCCTTCATCCCCACCCTCTCCCAACCAGCAACCCTCAGTTTTTCTTCTGTATCTCTGACACTATTTTTGTTTACAGTTCTCATTTATTCAGTCTATCGTCTACTTTGCGAAGCTGGGACTTGAATCACAAGCCACACTTTCTGCAGTCTCCCTGTTTGGCTTTGCCATTAGGGGGGCGCTAGGGAGAGACTGGGAGACTGGAAGAGGATGAAGGGATGTGCTCCATCCTATTTGCTCTGAGTCTATGTTTCTGCTTGTTCTTTCCATGCAGCCTAGAAACACCTTTTCACGCTGCAGTAGCACGTCATTCCAGTACCAGATGTTGATTCCAGTCTGCAGGTTTTCCAATGCTCATAGAACCAATGAGAGGCGCTTCCCAAAGTTGCCACCTCTACAATCCCTTAGGTTAGTGTTCTTATTTTGCTTTCCCAGTTCGTCAATATCTAGTCATCAATTCATTATCAATTGATTCTCTAATAGGCTAAATCTGTTCTTTTTTAGGGGAGATTACAGGTTTTTAAAAAAATTGACCGAAAGGAGCCTGTAATATTTCATCTTTGTCGGCATCCCTATAATTATGTCCACTTACTGTTTTTCTTTGATGTTCAGATACCACATTGGTTGCCATAACTTTAATGGGTTACACGCATTTGTTTGCTGCACTTTACCCCCATCATTACAATTATTAAACAATTCTAACCAAAAATCTATGTGCTGGGATAGCAGACATTTTTAACAGTTTTTCGACCATGTCCTTGCATTTTATTAAATTCAGTATATTCTATATGTACAGGTTTCTCCAGGCTCCAAAGTCTTGGCTTTGAAATTAAGACACACCTCAGAGAACTGTCACTAGAAAAAGAGGGATGGTGGCATCGGGGGTGGAAGAAAGAGGGGGATGGTGATTTTTATTTGGAAACAGGAAAACATGATATCAGTAGTAGCAAGGAGAGAAAGGAAGGTGGTGGTACCAGTAAGAGATGTCAGAGGAGATGGAATATTCCCTGGTTATCTATAAGTGAATGGAAAAGGAAGGCTTTAAGGTTTGGCATAGTGCTTTATGACAGATGACATCATGATGACCCTTCCAGAAAGTGCAGATTGATCTAGACCTTTTAATTTGGGACTACCTGGGTTCATTTCAAGAAGATAGAACACTCATTAATGCATAAGGACCTTTCTCAAAGACTAACTGAATGAATTCAAACCCAAAAGGGGAAACATCTTTCAAACTCACTTTAAAAGCTTTCAAAAATGCTGTTTAAAGCTCAAAAGCAGATGGAGCAAGATTACAGTCAGATAGGGGATGGTAGATGAGGGTAAAAGGAATCAAACATATGGTGATGAAAGGAGAACTGCCTCTGGGTGGTAAACACACAATGTGATATATAGATGATGTATTACAGAATTGGACACCTGAAACCTATGTAACTTTACTAACCATTGTCACCCCAATAAACTTTAATAAAAAACAAAAAGACAAAACAAAATGAAAAACAAAACAAAACAAAAACACTGTGAAATTTGGGGGCAAGAATTGGGATGAAGTGGGAGGAAGGGAAAGGTTGCAAGATTTATTACCTAACGGGTATAATTATACCTGAAACATATTTCCCAAGAACTTTTCAATCTTTACGTTTTATGCTTCTGTGCTTTCAAACACCAGCCTAGATACAGTCTTCTGAGCATGTGACCCAAGGAAATGTGATGTGTATCACTGATCACTTTGAGCTACCTACTGTCCTATTTTTTTATAGCTATCTATAGCTGTCATTGACAATAAACTATTACATAAATGTCAGCCACTTCTCACAAGTTTTAAATTGCTTGCTTTCCACTTGCGAAGCACTTGGAGAAATGACTTTAATTTTTTCTCTCTAAGTTAACCCTTAGTGGCAGCAGTCAGAGAAAATTTCATTTTTTTAAAAGACTTCTTTCAAAGAATGTTTGACTTGAATGTGGTAACCTACTTCTTAAACTGAAGCTTTGTGGAGCTTCACGAGTAGGTAAAATAACATTTTTGTTTGTTTATTTTAAATTGGGAAATAATAGTAGACTACTCAATCCATCCTTGCAGACCTAGAATAGAGTTCTTGAAACTCTAGTCTCTCTGTCCTATGTAGGAGCATCTCAGTTATTCCTTAAATGGTGGAACTCCAATAGGTGGAAAATTCTGATGCTGAAAGCATCCATTTCTCATTCAGTGAATAAGAGCAGCGCTCTCCCCATCAGCTACCTGAGGTATCACTAAATTGAAATATGTGCACTGTGATAAACCAAAAGAATCAAGAGGTGACTTAAATGGATGGAGGCAACCAGAAAGAACATATTAAAGAAGGTGAGTTTTGAATGACAGGAAAAGAATTAAATAATAGTAAGGGAGCAGGAAAGAATTTCATGAATGGAAGCAAGTTATAGCAGTGTTTCATATGAGATGAGTAGAAAAATGATAGCAAGGATATTTCAGTAAATGTGTCATCATCTAGAGAGACAAAATATAGAATAGTGTCTATTTCTGACTCTTTTGATAAATTTTCATTTATGTATTCAGTAAATATTTATTGAGCACCTACAGTTGTTTTGTTTTTTTGTTTTTGTTTTTGTTTTTTTAGCTGAGCTCCTGCCAGCTAATAAAACAAAAACAAAAACAAAAAAACAAAACAACTGTAGGTGCTCAATAAATATTTACTGAATACATAAATGAAAATTTATCAAAAGAGTCAGAAATAGACACTATTTCTGCAATTCAACTCGGGCTGGACTCGAACTGCTGTTGCTCAGAGCTCAAACTCTTGAGCGAGCTCTTAACCAACTGAGCCACTCGGCCAGCCCCCAGTTGTTTTTGATATTAGTACTTAGCTGGGGAGTAGGTATGTATATACAGAGGGTGCCAAAAAAATGCATACACATTTTAAGAGATGCTATCTATGCTCAAGCAGTACTTCTCCATAATCATTAGTGTCTGGACGCTGGTGGTAACCACTTTGAGCACTTCTTATAATTTCAGAAATCAAACGTGACTTGTATTCATCTTTTCTTATTGGTATGTATTGAGTACTATTGAGTACTACAATTTTAATACATTTTTTTTCCTTTTTAAAAATGTGTATATTTTTTTGGCACCTCCTGTAGATTTACAACATCTAATATATCTTTAGATGAATATACTGAATCTGAAATTGCTTATCCTCTTTTTCCTCTCTTTTGAACATCGCTATGACTTCCATATTTTATCTACTTAGCTTTTCCCACAACCCTGTTAGGTGAATGTCTATTTTACATGAGGAAACTGAAGCTCAGAGGTGGTTAGTGATAGACTCATGCTCCCATGTCTGGAGACTGGACCCAGCTCTGTTTGACTCCCAAACTACTCTTAACTGCTATACCAGCTGCCTGCCTGATTTTGGTAAAGTGACAGTGGGTCATTGCCAGCAAGTTTATTTAAATAGATAATCTATGGTATATAGTAGTAATAGGAAATGAAGTTTTCAAAATGGGTGTTTAATAAAAGCATAAAACTGCCATGACTGAACACAGAAGTGACAAAACAAAAACAATAATTGCAAAAGAGGATTATAGAACTCTTTAAAGATAAGCATTGGA
Organism: Hipposideros armiger; assembly: GCF_001890085.2. Lineage (NCBI taxonomy): Eukaryota > Metazoa > Chordata > Mammalia > Chiroptera > Hipposideridae > Hipposideros > Hipposideros armiger. Next base: position 198,969 of record NW_017731646.1, on the reverse strand, counting down.
AGCAAGTAGAAATGTGTCTTGTTTTGTTTTGTTTTGTTTTAAAACAGCAAGCCCCAAATAGTCATAGCATGATAGGGAGCAAGATTAGGTTCATGGGTATTTGAAGGAAGATGCAACCAAAGCAGGGAAGATGGACCTGAGGTAATGGAAGAGGTAAAAAAAATCATTCTCATAATGGCAAGCATAGGAAACCAGGGATGGTAAATATTCTGTGTTTGGGTATGGTGAGAAGATGAATTTGAGATTCAATATTCATGTAGTTAGGAGCTGTATTGTGTATTTAGAGTAAAATTCTATGGCATCCTGTCTAGCTTTTATCCCCTACCATAGCAAAAAGACCAAAACACTTTTATCAGAAGGAATAATTTGGAAAGACTGAGTTATAAAGCCAATTGAACTTGGCTCAATAATGGATTTGGTTACATCACAGATCTGCTATTTCTAGCAGCCCTATGCAATGATTGTGAAGGCTGTTTTTTTTCCTTTTCACCATTTTTAGTACAGAAACTAGTTAGATTTCCGGGTCTTTCCTCCCTCCCTTTTTATTTTGGTTGTGGGTAAAATTCATAGGATATGTGTTTATGTTAGTGTAGCTGATTTTTCAAGATATTGAATAATGATTTTGGTTAGATAGCTGACTCTGGAAAACAGAATAGATTTTACTTCTGGGTATGTTTTATATAGATTTGTCTTTTTAACTGTTCCTGATAAATAGCTCCCTTTGGGCCCCACCCTATCTTTCAGAGAATAATTTGTTCTGGCTTTATTTTCAATAAATGAATCACCAAGTGTCTAAGCACATACTCAATATCATTAAATACATGGGAAGGTTTTCACCAGTTGAGTCTGTTTTATCTACGCAAATATTTTCTTATTAATTCAATCCAAACAATCTTCTCAAAATTATATATATTTTTGTAAATGTGTGTGCATGTTTCCATTATTAACTTGCAAAACTTCATTCTATTCTAAAATATTAACTTATATCCTTCCTTTAAAAAGAAAACAAAATTGTCATAATTTTTCCTTCTAATACACTCATTTCTTGCCTTGAAAGAAAAATCAATAGTCTCTGTGCTCCAGGGTCTATATTTATCACATTCAACCTTTCTCCACTTTCCTACCAAACAACAAAAACAATAAAGAAACAAACTCATGGGGAAAAAAAGAGACAGAAAAGAACAACTATAGGCACCAAAGTCTGACTTGGTTTCATAATCATAGAATGGAAATTATTTTAACACATTTATGACATTACATGTAACTTTCAGAGTCTGAGTCATCAACAGAAAATATAAATATTCTCTAGTAAATATTTCATACTCTTTCTGTGACTTCTTTGGCTTGTCACTGACACACATTTCTTCAATGATGATTTTGTAAAAGGAAGAAAGACATGATCGATCAGGATTACACTATTGCTGTCACTTCATACTTACAGCAACAGCCTCCAGGATTTGTTTAACAGCATCTGCAGCATCTCGTTCACTGTAATACCCCTTTTCCACGATCCTGAAACAAAACAACAAATTAACATGACATTTTCTCAGACACCTGCATTCAGTTGAGCGGACATTAAAAGAAGTTAATTAAGTTAATGTTAAAATAGATGCATCCGAGCCATTGCAACAGGCTACCACAACTCCAGGAAAAAGACTTCCATAAACTGTCACTCTAGAAATCTTTGGATTTAGGAAAATGAAAAACATTTATTTTGTCTAGGCTTGAACTATCCATTCTGAGGACAAAATTTCTTTCTTTTTAAACATTGTATCATAAATCATTTTAATTATATACCAAGTAGACAATATACCATACACCACGCTTGTAATTGTTACACAGCTTCAAAAGTTATTCATTCATGACCAATGTTGTTTTATCTATCCAGTTAATTACTTCCTATCCTTTGCTATTTTCAAGCAAATATCAGATATTATATAATTTCATTTGTAAATATTTAAGGAGATACCTCTAAAAGATAAAGGGTCTTTTAAAAATCATAAGTATAATGCCATTGTCACACTGATAAATTACAATTCTTTAACATTATCAAATTTGCAGTGTTTCAAATTTCCAGTTGTCTTGGCATGTTAAAATTTGCTATTTGTTTATTTGAGTCAGTATCCAAATAAGGTCCAAATGAGGTCTTTCTGCCTTTCTCCCACTCTCCCCGCCTCCTCCGTCTGGTTTTCTTTCCCAAATAAATGACTTGCTCTTTTTTCATGGATGTGGGCAAGTAATTTTTCTTTCGTGTTGAAATCTTTTCTTTTTTTAATTTCAGGAATGTTTTCCTGAATTAGAATACATCGTATTTGTTTTCTTCTGTTGCTTTGGTTTTCATCTTTGGGCTGTACAATTATACACATACATAAGTTTTTCAACTTTTGATTGATATTGTTGTTTCTTCTATGATTTTCTTTATTATAGTCTATTTTGTAATATTAAGTTATAGTTTTATGTATTTTGTAGCTATATCCTCCTGACATGCTTTCATTGCCTAAAGGAACCTTATTCTGCTCCTTATTTTCTGCGCTCTTATAGTCATTTTGTATTGCAATTAACCAAGACACGTCTCTGTTGCTGCGTATTTTTAAGCCAAATTGGTTTTCTTTCTTTTTTTAAAAAATTAAAGTATAGTTGAGGTACAATATTATATTAGTGCAGGTGTACAACATAGTGATTTGACATTTATATTCCTTACAGTGTGATCTACACTAAGTCTAGTAACTATCTGTCATCATACAAAGTTATTACAATAATAGACTAATATCCCTGTGCTGTACTCATACATTACAGCCTCATAGCTTATTTTACTTTATTTTTCATAACTGTAGGTTTGTACCTCTTATTCCCCTTCACCCTTCTGGTTGAGAGATGGGTCAGGATGTCTTCTCTAGTTTCACAGTTCTTGAATTTCTGTTTATTAACATGAAACATTAAAAAATATGACCTCTTACTTCTGAGATCTCTTCTCTATCTGGAACTGCATTCCCTTGCCTCTAGCATCCTTAATCTGATTATTGGAGTCACTTCCTAGCAGTTTCATCCCAAACATAGAACTTCTTTCTTAAGGAGCTCCAGATATTAATTCCAGGAGTTCGTAGGGACTTGACTACATTAGTTGCCTCAGGCCTTACTGTGTGTGCAGCCTTTGCACTTCTCAGAAAATTGGATGATAAAAAGCCCCCATAATTTCAGCTGTTCCTCTTTCATTGGCCCATGCTGCTTCCCAATGATTGGAAGATTGGAGTGTTCTGTTCTTCGGTCCATCACATGTACTCTCGCTTCCCTTTGCTTCCTCTTACATTATGCGAATACCACGTGGCTCTTGGAACTGTCAATAGTTTGCCCTTATTCACTTGTATTTTAAGCTTCATGGGGAGACCTTGTCACCTGGTTTTGTTATAGGGGTTGTCTGTGAGTTTTTTGTTTTTTCTGTCCTAGTTTTTCCTCTGTCTATTCTTATGGGAATACTTGGAAAAACTACTTTTTTGCTCCTTGTATCTTACCAGAATTTTAAGAGAAAATACATTTTGGAGAGCACTGTAGATTACTAACTTGCAGAAGATGTTTTCAGTAGACAAAAGTTTATGGTAAGACATGTCTGAAAGAGGTCAACTCAAAACATAAAAGAGACAAAACTTCAACAAGTTTTGTAATTTGCATTGACATTTTTCTTAAACTGTTAATTCCTCAAATAGCTTATTTTTCAGAAAATATCTTCCTTTAGAAAATGTTTTAGCAAGGAGTTCTAAGTTCTTAAAGTAACTAGTGTTAAAAGTTGAATTTAAAATCTATAAAATGTTTTAAAAATACAAGATGGAAGGTGAGGAAAGCAGAAGAGAACAGATATGACAAAAAATAAAAGGATGGATTATAAGAAGATACCTCAATGATCACAATTATCAAGATTCAGAGAAACTATACTGATGCAAAAATTTCAATTTTTTAAATTTTCTTCATTCAATTATTGAGAACATTGTCAAGAAACAAAACTTCATCATTTTTTCAAAGGATATAAGATGAAATATCTTTTCCCCCATTTTTATTTCTTAGATATCTGTTATGTACCAGGGTCAAACAAAATGTGAAAATAGATTGCAATATTCAGTGGATTATT
>NW_017731646.1:184613-194069 GCF_001890085.2 Hipposideros armiger | reverse complement strand
TGGGTTTTTCCCACAGTCACTCACCAAGGCTGGAAGCCTTACCGCAGCTGCTTTATGGTACCCCCCCGCCCCCCACCCCCCCGAGTGGGCACCATGCCATGAGGCTTAGTCTATGTAAATCATACTCTTTGGGTTGTACAGGGCCAACATACACAACCTCCCTGATGGGAAACCCTCCTTGTCTGCTAAATACACATGAGCTTTCATGGGCATCCCCACCCATTACAGAGGCAATGTTTCACCCACTAAAATTTCCTCTCTATATTTTGTTTTATTATGAAAGTTTCAAGCTTTAGCTTAAACATGGTGTGTCTGCATTTTCATTTGGGTTTAATTTAAGGCTAAGTGCCTGTGTTCAGAACAGATCCTTGTGTGAATGCCTAGGGACTGGCTGGATAGAAGAGTGAGTTTTCTTGGGAGCTGTTTTCAGGTAGGATGGAGGGAAGAGTAGTAGCTTTAAGAAGAATAGAATGGAAATGTCACTAATTTTCTATAATACATGTTAAATTAGCAAAATATTTCATCTAATTAATGGAGAGGGTGCATATTAACGGATATATCCATTCATTGGTTTATTCAATAAATATTATGGAATGACTATTACATGCTGGGCACTCAGTAATGAGCCAGACATGGCCTCTGCACTCATGGGGGTTCTCTTGGTATAAGTAGACAGACAACAATCAACACAGTGTGCTTCATGCTGTGACAGAGGTATTAGAGAATGGCCTGAGAGCTCCTAGAAAGGGCAGGTAATCTATTCTGGAGGCCATGCAGGGAAGAGGATTTTGCAGGTGGTAGACCTGAAGTGTGTAGAGAAGTTTTCTTGCTGAGGGGAGGGTGGGAGCCAGGGGTGAGGTACGTGTGTGGGAGAAGCATGGGCTTGGAGAGGAGGAAGACTATTCTAAGGAAGTGAAACCAAGACTACAGTGAGAATCAAAGTGTGAGGATAGGGTAGTGATATTCAATCAATATTTCTAACGGTCTAATGTGAGCCAGTACTTGGTGGATATGTGAAGAACAGGATTTGGGTCTTGCCCCAGATGAGACCACAGGCAGTAGAGAAATTATTAACAAAAACTTCATCATCATAGATGTAATACATGGTATACTAAGGTTTGTACAGCCAAAGAGTTTAATAATTCTGTTCTCAGAAATGTAGACATGGGACAGGAGAACAAAACACAAGTGCCTTCCCTGCCTCATCTCAGTGTGAACTCTGCATGCCACAGCTTGGCCCTACCATCATTACTCAATTGCTTCTCTTCCAGACTCCTTCTGCAAGAAGGAATTTTGTTCCCAGTTGATTCGTTCATCAGAATGTCACAGAGCTAGGTTTCTGGAACACAGACATTCAATTTTAAATATTGTATGAGTTGAGCTACCACCCAGGCCATTCATGGCTGACTAGAAAGATCAATAGCTGTGAACTTTCCAAGTTGCAAATACATGGTTAATAACTTAGAGCTAAGGTTGTAAGTGAAAATATTAGTGACCAAGCTAAGGAAAATGAAGTCCTGCAATCTTTCTTCATTTTAGTAAAAGGGCTACAGTGGGTGTGCTGAGCCAATACCTTCTGCTAGATATGGTGGCAAAATTCTTAACCTCCTCACTCGATTGTTGCTTTGAACACTCACAGAGCCAAATGCCAATCCTTGTTTATAGTAGGTAGTCAATGAATATTTGTGGCATCAATACTAATTGCCAAGTGAATGAATGCCAGAAAAATTTCAGACTGGACATTTAGGTAACTCCTTTGCCTCTGTTCCTTATCATGGGGAACGAAAGCAGTGGGCTGGGAAATGATGCTCATCATAAGTACATCAGCCATGGATCCAGTGGGAGAAGAGCCAGACAGCTGCTTCCCAAAGGAAAATGCAATAGGTAGGAAGGTTATTGCTGGCCTTAGGAATAAACTCAGAGTATAATTTAAAACTACATAGTTTCTAGATATTATTGTAATAACATGACTGTTTTTAGAAACTTATTTTGAACAAAATCAAAGTGATTCAAATTCATCAAAATAGAGTAGTATTTATTTAATGAAGCACACAAATTTATCCCTAAAATTTAGCTAGAATTTCAAACAAGTTCCCAGTGAAATTGAACCATGCCTGTACAGTCAAGAATTTATAGCTTTAGACAGAATATACTATGATTTCAATTTTTAGAAGCAATGAAATATTTAATCATTGTAGCGGTTTTAGAGCTGTAAAAATAGGAGGATAATTTTGGTTGATATTTTTGTTTTTGATATCTAAACACTCATTGGTATATTTCTCTTCAGATTTAGTAAACTGATTTCCTTTTCATGCTTTGTAAAATGATAAGAAGGCAGTTACAATGCTATCAGCATCTTAAGATCATTTCCAAGGCCCAGGGCCATGTCGTTTGTTGCTATGACATATAATTTCCCATCGTTCCATTGGGGGCTGGAATAGAAGACTCAGTGCTAACCACAAATCCTCTCGTAGGATTTTGATCACAACACTGACTCCAAAGGCCGCCCTGGGATCCCAGTTGCTACAGTTCCCCCAGTTGCTAATGGGTCTAGCGGGCACCTGGAGATGTGGGAAGGAAGCATAATGGGGTGTGTCACCCTAGGCTCCCAGGCTGTGCTTCTCTGGCCCCAACAGGCCTTCCCAATCCAGACCAGGCCTTTTCCTTCCATTGTTTGCTGTGTTGGCTCCCATGTTCCTCTTTCCTACAGCTGGGACTGTTTCCATCATTTTTAAATTGTAGGATGAGAAAACACAGGCAATGCCTATTTCTTCCCATGGACCTGCTTTAAAATGGGACTTCTGCGCATTTGCTTCTGTTATCTTAATTGCTGCAAATTGAATTGAGCACATCTCCAGCCCAGCAGTTAGCACAGGCAATGCAGCTCTAATCCGATCATAGCCCGAGGCCCTCGGACTTCCTGGCAGGGACTTTAGGAGGCCTACTGCTCTCACCACCAGTGGCAGCCTTTTCTCAAATGGAGATTGTTATTAGATGACTGTAGGTTTATGAGAGAAAACATTGGTCTGATGAAAATGTGTACTAAAGGATCAAATGACATTGGGTGAAAGTCCCGAATAATATGAGCTTAAGGAACAAAGTCATAAACATTGCCAGTACATCATTATGCTGTGACATACAAAATTACATCAAAATGAATTCTGCTGTACCCTGTGTAAATCCACCACTCCTTCATACGCTTCATATGCTGCTTTTCTTTTCTCATTTCATGGATGGCATCTTGGTCTATATTTGTGCTTTTTCTAAAAAGTCTCCCAAAAAGTGTTAAATTCACATACTGCAAAAACAATAGTTTCAAAAACACTACCACCACCTGTTAAATTGGAAAGTGAAGGAAAGGATGAGGGAATTTGCCATCAGTGTGGGAGCTGACAGAGCAGGAGCAAGGAGAGGCTGATCAAACTGTACCCCTGGGAATGTAGACTGAGGATTCCTAGTCCAGTTCTCTCAGACTATAAATGAAAAACCTGACCCAATGATGTTATATAAATTGCCCAAGAGCATACTGTTTATTCCATCACTCATTTGACAAATCGCTAGCAACTGCTTGCCTCCTGACTAGAACAGCTTCTAACATGGAGACTAAGAGACTCACCTAACCCCCGTCAGTGAGCCTGCTTCTGGACGTCACTTCCCCTTCCTTCTAGCCTTCACCTGCTAACTTCTGATTGTTCACTTAAGATTCTATTCTTCCCTGGAGCCACTGATGACTCAGAAGACCCCCATATTTTGTGCCCCATGCACTGTGTTTTTGTCCCAATTATAGCATTTATCACCCCCACATGAATGAATACTTACAACCAAATTTGTGGCCAGCCTCTCACAAATGGAAAGTGTCTGATGATATATCTTTTGTGTACTTATTCTTATCTATGTTTTCTTTTTAGTCCCTTCTTATCATTCATTTCTTTTTTATCTTGTGATATTGTGTTTGTCTCTATAAGCCCTAATACACATTTTGGGAGAGGTGATGGTAGTATTAAAAAATAATATTAGGGCCCATATCACATTTTTACTTTCCCTTTTCTAGACCATGAGCTCCTGGAGGATGTATTCTGGTTACCATTGGAAGAGAGAAGGGAATAAAATGGGTGGTAAAGCTAAAGTTGTATGGTGAGGCCAGACTGTAAGTGGTTTTGTTTGCCTTGTTTAAGAATTGACTTGAACCAAAAGGAGAGCGTAGCCTTCTGAGCTGACCTGATCAGATCTGTGCTTTAAACATAGATGGACAGAAGAGGGTGAAGCTAATTCCACTTAGGCATCTACTGAAATTGGAAGGAGAACGTGAAGGCTCAAAAGGGCAGAACCAATGGGAAGGAGTGAGGAAATGGATTTGAGAGCTGCTCAGAGAAAGAATTATGGGCAGGGGGGCAGGGAGAAGTGAGAGGGAGAAATCAATGCTGACTAGCTTCATTGGTAAATCAGCTCACACACGTATGAAGGGAAAGCAAGATAGAGAATTGTAAAGATGCTGAGTTCATTTGAGGATATATTGATTTAAAGGTGCCTATGGTACTTGCAGGTGAAAAATGTCTAGCAGATTGTTGAAAATACTGTTTTCACCTCTGCTGATATGGCAGTCTCCAGTGTGGCTCAAGTCATAAGAGAGTGTTGAATTTAGCTACAGAGGATGTAGGAAGAACTTTAGGAAAGGTGGACACTTAAGGGATGCAAAGAGGAAGAGAAATTCAGGAAAGAGATCGAGGAGAAAACCAAGGGAAAAAGAGATGCTATCAAAAACTGCACGGAAGATATGCAGAGGTCCAGCCAACAGTATAAAATAACCACAAACCAGACTCTCCAAAAACACATAACCTCTGGGCTCAGCAAATCCTCACTGCTCCTCAAAGGTCTTTTATCCTTGCCTTTGCCTGTTCTCACATTCCCTCTTTCATACTTCACCACTTCTTTCCTCAAATGCCCTATTCCATTCTCTTCCAGCCATTGTTAGGAGATAAATTTCTCTTCCACAACAATACTGGAAAAAAATAGAGCTTATCAAGTCTGAACTACTTAAACCTCTTACACTCTCCCCTACTTCAACACACGCCCATTCCCAGCCCTAGGCAAATACTGATTTGATTTCTGTCTCTATAGATTTGCCCTTTCTGGAAATTCCATATAAATGGAGTCATACAATATGTAGTTTTTCCTGTCTGTTTTTTTCCACATAGCATAATGTTTTTTGATGCTCATCCATGTTGTAGTGTAACATTCTTTTTCATCGGTGAATGATAGTCCATTGTACATTTTGTTTATTCATTTTCCAGTTTAAGGACATTTAAGCTATTTTCTCTCCTGGAACATAACCCCACTCCATGTGTAGGCACCTACCCAAGCCTAATGAGCTGCCCCGTGAAACTTGAAGTGCAGGTGGAAGTGACACCAGCTTGCTGATGTCCACAAGCTTGCTGTGCAATGAGTAGTAAAAGCCTGTGTCTCTAACTCAGGAGTTTCATATATTTTTCCAACATCCATAAAAGTTTAATAGGATCACTTTTAATTTGTAAGTAGAGAAGAATTATATCCCCGCCCTAATAGTAAGTCCTTTTTTTTTTTCAGAACTCTTGTGAATACTCTAGATCCTTTGATCTTTCTGCATCTTGATTCTTTCTGCTTCTGAGAAAGAGAAACTTTTCTCTCTTAAACAAATCCTTTTATCTGATTATAGATCTTATTTCCTCTGTGTCTTGTCTGGGATTTTGTTACAAATATAAGGCCCTCTCACACAGATCTCTTCTGCTTCTCTATCTCGTGGGCTCCTTCCCATCAGCAAATTAATGTATTCCCAGTGTGTCAGCTTAAAATAATAAATAAGCCTTCAATCACCTTACATTTCTTTCTAGTAACTCACCTTTATCTTTCCCTTTAGAGCTAAGCTTCTATAAAAAGTTGACTGTAAACCTAATACAAATATTAGTCTATGTTTTCTTCACATACAGCCAGATAAAACTGCATAAAGACAAGATGTATTTAAAATACGCTTGGTTGAAAAATAACTATATATATGTACATGTTTAAGTTAAGTCAACACTACTCAAGCAGGACAAAATGTTATGTTAAGAGTATTAGCCTTTGCTTACTAGCAACAGCACAACATGGTAGAAAGATCATATGCTTTGGAATCTGACATACTGGTGTCCAGTCTCATTTAATTGTTGTTGTTGTTGTTAGATGCAATATGAGACCAGTGACTTAATGGTAGTTACTGGACCTCTCTGGCCTACAGTTATCTGGTCTGTAAAATGCATATATGTCAAAGCCTACCTTGAATATGTGTTTGAGGATTAAATGAGATCATGCTTAGTAAAAAGCCTTGTCACTACCAGGAACACAACAGGCACACAAAAATGGCCCTCATTATATCCTTCTTAGGATATAATGACTAATTATCCTATTTAGACAATCAGATTTTATAGATCTTCACTTTAGAATATTACATTAATGACTAATTTTTGACACCACAGTCTTCACAAATTCCAAAGTGTTGTGAGTTTTGTTAGCCAGAATATCAATCATGACACAACTCTGGAGATTGGGGCAAGAAAACTCCTAAATTCTGTTTCTGAAATATTTTGATAATGACAACATCCTGAAAATTCCATTTCCACTAAGATTAAGAGAGCTAGAACTGTTAAAGTAGAGGTGACTATCAGGACTGATATACTAGGAAATTGTCAGGTAATTAACAGGCTAAATGCATAGCTCCCAAACATAACCACTACTTCTCTTGCATATTGACTACATGTAGTAGTTTTTAAAAAGAATATTTTCAGTTTTATGAAATGAAAAAAAAGTTTCTAGTCAGACAGACATGAGTTTAAAGCCAAACTTTATGACTTCTCAATTTCTTCAGTTTATGCTTTTGAAAAAACAAGGATAATAATACCTCAAACAATGTGAAGTGTGATTGAGTGGGTTAAATACATATAACATAGCTTTGCATAAGACCAACCGATACATCATGAAGTGTCCATAAATAAAATAAACAATAGTTTATGTTCTTGGAAATGAACTGGATTTAATAAGAAAGATTGTGGGGCCATATGAAGAGGAAGTGTTAGACCAGAAGGCAGTATGGCTGCCACGTTCATGTAATCTTTACATTCCTACTTTAGTTCCAAGTGCACTGCAAACTGTCACTCTGGGAAGCATTTTTCAAACTCTGTTAAGATTTTGCTTCCAGGTGTGTCCCCTGCTTGGCTCAAATAAACTCTAATAAACTCTTATAAATTTTTTCTACAGACTTGGACATTCTTATGTCAACATATTGAGTTTTTGCTCTCAGCAATAGTGGGGGAGACAAGCCTCCAAGAAAGAACATGCTAAATGAAATAATTTAAAAAAATATATCTGAAGATATCAGAGAGTTACCAAGGAAATGAAGGCTTTGGGACTCAAGAACCGAGAGAAGAAAGACTCAGCAAAGCAAACCTAACATCTGATGCCTCTGCTTTCCGTTGAAAGGCATTTGCTGATTCTAAATCAGCAGCTGACAGGATGAGAAGCTGAACAAGGCTTCTGGCCTTCTCACAGGGTGGAGGGAACAGAAGTTGGCATTTAGGGTCTGTCAGGGAAGGGAGGCCCTAGCAAAGTTCCCTGGCTTAATTTGGGACCCTTAAAGAGCAAAACTCTGTAAGTGTTGACAAGAAACAGATCCACCTTCAGGAAGCCCAGCTTTGCATCAGCCCAATACCTGATTGGATTAAAATGATTTGTTCCCACTTTAACTGCCTGACAGAACAACAAATCTGCTCTTTTGGAAGGTAACAACATTTAAAGGCACAAATTCTAGAACTTTTATATATAATGTTTGACACCTCAACAGCATAATCAAGCAAGCATAGATACAGGAAGAAAGTAGAAAAAACAAGGCAATTAAAAAAATCCAACAAGACAATTTAAAAATCTACAAGATATTCTGATACTGGAGTTAGAAAAAAAAAATCAGGGACAAAATTTTGTTTGAAATTTTAATTAGATCATAAAGATAATGCTAAATTAGTTGCCATAAAGTACAACCATTTTCTAAAACAAAATAAAACTGAAAAATTTACTCTAAAAGCAAACAACTTCATGCCTTGTCCACTTAAAAAGTTCAGTAAATTTCCAAGAGTTGTGACAAGATTGAGTAGGATGGAATAGAAAATCTCTGGAGCTTTCTTTTTCACATATCATAATTTTGTAGAGGTATTTGGGGAGGGGGGACTTTCTTGAACACACACAAAAAAATCATTGATTTTTATTCCAAAACTTTTAATCAATTGTCCCATGCAATTTACTATTTATATTCTACATAAAATGGCATGTTCCACTTGGAGTTTTACCATGTTTAGTTTTTTTGGAAGCACCATAGAATAGATCTTTTGTTAATAAAATACAACCATTTTGACCATAATGTACTAATATGATTATCTTTTCATCAATTGCTCCATTATTTCATTTATCAGATACTATTAAGGTCATCATTAGACTATGAGTGAATTTTTATCATCACAATTAAATAAATTTGGTTTTGACCTAAGTACAGGAAAAAGAAAGTATATTAAGATTTTTAACTCTCAAAAAAGAAAGCAATACATGGATAATAATGCAGGATATATTCTCAGTTTGATATAATTTTAAAGATAACTGTAAAATTAAGTAACAATAGAGAAACAAAGCTCATCTCATATATGGCAACAGATATGTAGACAACAGCATTGTGGGTGGGGGTAAGTCTATTGTCTAAGACTATTAAGAGTTTATAGAATGGTTGAGTGCTTTACTGGCTGTCTGCCATTCTTTGGCTGTCTTCCTTTAAATCTGAATATTTCATCCATTTTCTTTGTAAATAACATTCATCAACTGCATTTATTGAGTTGTCGGAAAAGTCATGACATATTTTTTCTATGTTTTTCGTTGCAAAATGTGTCATGACTTTTCCGACAACCCAATAGTTTTTCATTTTTATCTAGAGCTGAATTAACTTCATCCCATCAAAATCATCTAGACTACAAAATGAGAGAACCAGGAAGTCTTTCATGAAAGAAAGGTTGGGAAAAAAGGAAGAGATTCTTAATTCCAAAATAACGCAAACAAATAAAGGTAGGTGGATAAATAGTAAATGCTATTGGTAGATAATAGCTTCGGTGTGACATTCCTGTCCTGCAATTATTTACAATTAAAGAACATGAGATTTCTCTGTGATAGACCATAATTAGCCGAGACATATGTAAGTTCTCCTTTGAGAAACCTCATGGCTACAAAGCCAGCATGATCTAAGTATAAATTGACTCCAAATGTACCTAAAGAAGAAATATGTTCATGAAAGAGTCAGCTAAGAGGTGTTGAAAAAGGAGCCACTTTCGACAAATGTTGGCAACATTCAAATAAGCTAGTCTAGGAGAATCTTGACTAACACATGGGAACATGATGGTTTTAGAACAAGACTGT
>NW_017731646.1:174043-183928 GCF_001890085.2 Hipposideros armiger | reverse complement strand
CTTTCAGAAGCTCTTAAAGAGGCAGCAAGCAAGTTTAACTGAGTGGACTTGGGGTGGGAAGGCAGGGGAGTCTTGCTCCTCTCCTGACACACTCTAAACCTATCTCCTTTAAATATGTTTCTTCTCAGAGTCCATTCACTATAGTGGTTGCTCATTCACTGGGCTAATATTTATGGAGAATTTACTGTGCTCCAGGCACTCAGGGTATGTCACCAGTTCTCTCAAATCTCTCTTCTGTCTTCTGCCTGCACCCACTTCTTTCTTAACCTATTCTTGAACCAACAAGACTTTTACATCAATGCATAGCTTCTTATCATTTCCAATATACACCCACTTAGCCTCTTTGACTTCTTCCAATTCTATTCCTTTTTTTTTTTTTTTTTATAACTCTCATGAGAATTGCAACAGTTCCCAAGAGCCCATCAGGGTAAATGGGATTCTTCGGAGAAGACAAGGAAGGTGGAAAAGCTATGGAAACTTAAACCTTGTGTCTCATATACAAATAGTTTCCTTATTATGTTCTACCAGGTTTCCAGGCACACTCCCTGCCATCCTCAAACCTCTGCCTCGAGTGATGAAATATGAACAGACAACTAAATTGGCTATAATTGGTTATAACAGACCACGTTTTACTCTGCAACTTGGAACTCTTTACACAGCCTAATAGAGAAAATAGGCTCAAAACACAATCACTTGAAGAGTATTGATTTTTATGAGCTTTTGGATCATAATAGAATACTATTATAATACATGTTTAACTTTCTATAATTTTCATCAAATATTCTCTCAAAAAATATTCTCATAAATCTTACTATTTAGTTTAGATTTAGTGTGACTTTAGAAATTCTGTTTTTTTATTGGGAAAGTAAATGTTTGCAAAAGTAAATAGATATAGTGTTTCTCTTTGTACTCACTAAGCATCCCAAATTTTAATCTATTCACATCTTATCAAATATCACTCTCCTTCCATTCTACACTCCTCTTAAGATTCATTTTAGTAGAATTTATCAACTGGTATGATGTGTCCTTATGAAAAATTTCAGAATCAATTTTCCTTTGATCCTTTTTTGGTGACTGGAGGCAAAACCTTTCTGTGTTTAGATTTCCAGAACCAACTCACCTATCAAACAGCTCTCCTCCTGTGACGAGTTCTAGGACCAGGCTGATTTCTGTAGGGGTTTCAAATATCTCTTTAAGTTTTATCTGGGGAAAGATATGAAAAAATAATCATAGATTCTTTATTTTCAACTTTCTAAGAAATAGCTAAAACTACGGCCAAAACAAAACTCTGTAATAGTAATATATTGGATCATCGTTAATAAAGTTTCCTCATGCTTGTATCAGATAACCATTTGTCATTCTCTGGTTGTTTTTATCAGTTACTTTATTTCTTCAAGGATCCTTGTGAGTTTTCATATTTTTTCTTTTGACATTTGAAAGAAACCTGCCTTAGAAACACTTCTTAATTTTTATCAAAATATCCCAATTTCTGAATTGCTCCAGAATTTAAAAACAAAAGCAAGCAAATCAAACTTTCCAAACCGTTTGAAAGCATCTCGGTTCCTGGAGCTGCAAATGCCTCTTTCTCCTGGGAGGAACTTGGAATTAAGGGTAAGAGAGAGAGCAGGGCCAGGTTATAAAGTCTGTCTTTATGGAAAGGCTATTCCACAACAGCTCAAAAGTGGTTGGTGGTTGAAAGTATCCTCAGAAATTAGTGGTGGTAGTGATTTAATTGAGCATACAGAGTTTCCATCACATTCAGATTATACAATTTTGGATATTTTCCTCAATACATCTGAGAATCTAGTGACTAAGACTGATCTACATTTGAGGAAAATTCTAGCTTGACTTCTCTTTGAAAGCAAAATGATGGATAATGTAAAAGTGGTGATTGCACGTGGCAATTTTTTTTAATTGCTTACCCAAAACCCTTCTCCCTCTACCTTACTGCAAACAGAATTCTAACTTTGTTTAGGGAAGTAGGGTGTCTAGCCTCAAATTTTGGATCATAATTGGTCTGAACTGCTTATGATAACCCTGTTCCTCAATTTCCCAGTGTCCGTGAAGTTAAGAGTGACCTTGTGATCAGCTCTGATCAATAAAATCTGAAGGGAATTCCACTGCAGCTGGAAATTCTGGAAAAACTTTTACTCTTTTCACCAGACTCTGTTGTGAAGCCTTTCCACTTCTTTCTGTCTTGAATATTGACCTGAAGGCTTGTGAAGACTGTGGAGTGGCCATATTAGGACCCTGAGGAAAAAGCATGAGGGTGAAAACCAATGCACTGAGGATGATAGAACTAATGGATGGAAGGTGTTTGGGTCCTGGATGACATCACTGAGGAGCTGAACCAATGCTAGCACATGCCTGCCTTGTGATGTCTTATAGCCTAAGGAAAATATTTGTTTAGACCACTACATGCTTTTCTCTTATTTATAGCTGAATGGATTTTTAACTCATATATTAAGTTCTGAGCATTTTGCCTTGAGCCTAAGCATTCTCTTACACACCACAAGTTTCTCAGAGAAATGAGTAAAATATTTTCTTTAAGTAGTTGGCTTGATTCACAAAAAACAAGTTATGGCCTGGAAAATGATTTTGTTCTTTTCACTTCACTGCCTCAAGGAAGGTTTTTACCAGGCCTTTCGCTCAGTGCCTGTGTCTGGACATAGCCTAGAGCAGAGCTTCTGAGGACATTTTATTTTCCCCATTCAAGTACATCATTTATTTGAATCTTCACATTTTTCAGAAGCAGATACTCTCTCAAAGGAAAAGGAAATGGCTTTGGAAAGCAATGCATTTTCTTCACAGGCTTTCTCAGCAATGGCATATTAATAACATAGGCCCACAGAGGGGGAAAGCCAGTGTTTTATTAGGGTGAAACAAAACTGTCCAAATTTTAGCTCTCCTTTTATGCATGAAAATATTGCTGATATGTCCATTTTGAAACTCTTTCAAAGGGTATTATATTTAAGGTTTATTTAGCTAAAGAACTGAAAAATGTGATCAGATGAGGACAAAAGCCTGTTCACTGGCTGGTCATTGATAGTGGAAGAATCTCCTTTGTCGTTATTAGCATGGACAGGAAAAATAAAAAATCCCCTTCTATAACTTTGGAGTTTATTTTAAATAGTAGGTAAAAAACCACTTACGATGTTTGGATGTGAGAGGCGAAGAAGAACTCCTATCTCAGTTCTTACGATTTTTTTGTCCACCTAAAAGGCATAATGAAAGAGAGAAACTGAAAGAAACTCCCAACTTAGAAATATCTTAATTATAGCAGAGAAACAGCTCATTCCTAAGCTTTTTTCTTGTGTCTCCTTCATTCTCTTCCCTGTTTTTCAGTTGCGTGTCTTTCCTCTCTGCTTTACACACAAAGTAGAACTAATTACAAATATGGGTCACAACTTGTCAGACCTCTTGTATGGCCCCTTTCCTATCAAAGGTCATTGCTATCACCATTAAGGCACAAGTTCGTCTCAACCTATTCCTCCTTCTTCTCTTACTTTCTTTTATTTTTCTTTAATTTTATTTTTTTATGTTAGTTTCAGGTGTACAAAATAGCGTAATGATTAGATATTTACACCCATCACAAGGTGATAACCGCCCCCGCCCTGCAAGTCTACTACCTCTCTGACATGGTATGTAGCTGTTACAATACCATTGACTACATTCCCTATGCTGTATTTAATTATAGCTGACATCAGCATTACTCTACTTCAGCTTCAGATGTACAGCGCAGTGGTCAGGCATCTACACAGTCTATGAAGTGATCCCCCTGATAAGTCCAGTACCCACCTGGCACTCTACATAATTTTTACAACATTATTGATTATATTCTCCATACTGTATTTCAAATCCTCGTGAATATTTTGTGACTACCAATTTGAGAACTACCTTATGACCCAGCAATTCCATTCCTGGGTATTTATCCAAAGAAATTCAAAACACTAACTTGAAAAAATATGTGCACGCCTATGTTTATGGCAGCACTATTCACAATAGCCAAGATATGGAAATAACCAAAATGCCCATCGATAGATGATTGGATAAAGAAACTGTGGTACATTTATACAATGAATTATTATTCAGCCATAAAAAAGAATGAAATCTTACCATTTGCAACAACATGGATGGACCTAGACAATATTAAGCTATGTGAAATAAGTCAGACTGGGAAAGACAAATACTATGTAATCTCACTTATATGTGGAATCTAATGAACAGAATAAATGAGCAAACAAAACAGAAATAGTCTCTTACATACAGAGAACAAACTGATGGTTGCTAGATGGGAGGGGATTTGGAGGGAAAGGGAGAAGGTGAAGGGGTTAGAAAGTATAAATTGATAGTCATTTCCTTTCTTTTATGGATTTCTGTCCCAAATTCATTGGAGCTGTCAATCACTTCACCTGCCTTTCTCACACAGTGATGGAAATATAACCCAGACTAATCATTCAGAATACTCGGTTCCCTAGCTGTGGTGATAGCCACCAGACCCACGTCATCCCAATCAGGGTCCTCCCTAGAAATGTTGCTCCAATAACCAAGAAGGGGGTATTTTCTTTTGCTCTAAAATTGTTAGATAAAAAATGGATAGAGTATGTCACTACCAGTGACCATTTTTGGCACCATATGGAGACCACTTTACTGAAAATGGATCCAACACAGGAGGAAAAAAAAACAAAAACATTTCTGAGAGATGAAGAATAGTACTGTTGACATAATGTACTCGTAATCCACTGGATTCAGTTACGCATAAGCTAGTTTGCTCTTTGAGCTTTCTTATTATTTGAGCCACTAACTTTCTTTTTCTATTTAAGTTATCCAGAGTTAGTTTCTGTTGCTTGCCATTAAAAAAATCCTAGTTGGTTTGCCACTTGATCTTTATGTTTGAAAAAGTAGCCATTTACTTTAGGATATTCCAAAATTAGGAGTGCTTCCCCTATCTGGGCCAATGATTAACTCCTTTAATCACAGTGAACTGGTGTTTTGGTCATATACTAAATAGGAAGGTTTTAGTGTCTTCCTCTCCCAACAAAATCCACTGAAGCAATATAGAGATAATACCTTCACTCTTAATGTGGTCTCTGCCATCTGAGCTGTCCAGGACCCTTTGGTTGGCAGAACTCACATGATTTTCGAAATAAATATGCAGAGGTTTATGTGCAATTCACAGCCAAGCTCTGTGTGCATAACCAAGAGCTGGCTTCAAATAGAGAATTCATTCTACAGTTTTCATTACATCCCCTGAGAAACAAAGGGTGAACCTGAGGAAAAATCTAATCACGTTTCAATGGTGATAACCAAACACAACTTTTCAAGATGATGATAAGCAACATTCATTCATTTAACTTTTATTCTCTAATGAAAACACTAACCAACAAGGATATATTCTTTGCTAATAAAGAAGGAATATTCAAGGAAATGTCACAAACTTTATATGTCCTTTTGCCTGGTTGCAACGTATAAGTATAATTTATATTTCTTTTCTGGCAAATATAATTTTGCCAGAGCCTAGAGTACCTCACTTAAAAGTAGCACTCACCATTAATAAATGTCTTTAGTTTATATGAGAAGAAACAAATGTTTACAGGAAGCTATTAAAGAGTTCCCATTCCAATAAGGTATTTTTCAAGAGTTTTCTGTTTCAGCACTGTACATAATAAAACAGTAACTAGCCATATGGCCATGCTAAGGGCTCTTAAACTATAATACAAGTTTTGGTCATTCATATGGTCAATTAGAAGGCTCAGGGTGTTTTAACATACTTCTGTTAAAGGAAATTAAACTATTAAAATCAATTCACAATACTGCAAAAGAAAAGTGTATTCTATTTATGTTGAATGAATGCCAATCTATGCAACCCAGCATACTTCTGAAAATATTCATAAGTACCCCATATAAAAATGCAGCACCAATTATAAGTTTCGACTAAGAAGAGGGGATGAAGATATGATCGGTACATTTAAATACCTGAAAGCTGTTATGAGGCAGTTACATAAGAGAGAGAATTCACTGCGAACAAAGAAAAAAAAGTTGGTAAGAAGTAACCCAATGACTGCATATCAAATTGATAGGCTCTGGAACTTCAACGGTGAACGAATAAAGGAAGACACACATCTTGATACACGCGAATGCTTTATGACTCAAAAACTTTGGAAGCTGCTTCACCAGCCTGTCCCAGACACTAAACCACAGCACGAATCAAAGTACATATTGATCAAAACTTTTTCAGTCACAAGTAACACCCAGCTCAAACTCACAGAAGCCAAAAAGGTAATTTATTAGCAAATATAACCGGGAAGTCAGAGTGAATGATCTTCAGACAGAGCTAAATCCAAGGGTTCTGATTCAAACGAGGCAGTGTGTTCCTCTCCCTCATCCTCACCCTCTCTCCTTTCCAAATGGCAGGAAACATGGCCACGAGAAGCCCCAATCCTATATTCTTCAGTCTCCTATTTCAAAGGGAAAAGAGAAAAGGGACTCTCTCCACATGTACATATCTAACCTCACGGCCTTGTTTGTTTCTTATGCCTGTAAGAAGAGTGTATGCTCTGTTAAATTTTCTGGAGTAGTGAAAGTGGTTCGCAACCTTTTGGAATTCAGGAGCCCTTTATACTCTTCAAATTATTAAGAATCCCAACTAGCTCTACACACTTACTGTATCTGAAATTAAAAGAGATTTTTTAAAAGTATTCAGTAATTTAGAACATACCAATAATAAACCCATTACATTTTAACATAAATAATATTTTCTGTAAAAAATAACAGCATTTTCCAAAATTAAAAAATACATATACTCCTGTGCTAAGGCTGAGAACACTGAGGAAAAGAAAGGAAGAGTGACTGAAAAATATGTAAAGGAGAAAGTAATAAGGATTTAAGGAAAGCAAAGGAAAACCAGTTTCTGCATCGAAACTGGTGGAAATGATAGATGGAGACAGATGGTGAATGAACTGGAAAAAAGGAGAGGGGCTATAACAGCGGATTTCTTTTAAACTTGAACCACTTGACTATATTAGATGTGGCCTAGATCCAGGCTCTGGAACTTCAAATACTCTTGGCAAGTTCAAGTGGCCTATATGAACAGAGACCACTGCTCTACTTCTGTGATTCAGTCAAGTACAGCAGTATTTCCACAGAAAATGCTCAGCCTCATCTCATTTTCTTTGCAGGCTTTGAAACCATAAGTCTTGTTTTGTCTCTTGATTCTTTCTCTGCTTCGTAGGCTCATTTTTAGTTTTAACAATGACCAGAGAGCATGATGCAAAGTATAGAAGTGTGCTCCTCAAATATTGTGTAGAAAAGGGCAAACTTCAAATTATTCATGGATAAATAGACAAATGTTTTTAAGTTTTCACAATCATTTCCTTCTGCATAGCTTCTGCTTAATTTAGCATCCTATTTTCTGACGTATCAACAAGTACATGTTGTCACTAACATGCTTGACAACTGGAGGTTTGTTAAATTAAAAAATGATAGTTTTAGCTTACAAGGATTTGAAAATTAAGAACTGCTATTTGAACGTGCAAAATCAAACATGGGACACATAAAAAACATCGAGGTTTTCCTACATGAGGCTGGTATCTCCAATAACTACAGAATTTTAGCCAAGTCTGACCATTCCATTTATCCTCCTGATCTAACAAAAAACTTGGTATCTTAAGACTATCTTATTTTTTCCACACTCTTCCCTAGTGGTAACTTGTTTTTGTCTCAGTAGGAAACATCCAGGGGACCTAGGAGGAGGGGTCCTTCTAGCTCTTCACTGCTACATCCAAACCATTTCTCCTCCCTTCTTCCACCAAAATCCTGGCTGCTTTGAAATGTCTGCCATCAACCAATACAACCCGCAGCCTCTCCTTGTTGTAATCACCTTCCTACCTCCTTATCACTCTTCCTATGCTAAATATTTTAGCATATTTTATAGCAACTTTATCTCAACCACAGATCCTATCATCACTCTTAGCAACTTCAACTTTCACGTGGAGGATCCCCTCAATGTCCTTGCCCCTCAGTTTCTTTACCATTTCCTCAATTCCATCAATCTCTTCCTCCAGTTCTTCTTAGTAACCCATCCCCCCTCCCCATTGGTAACATCTCAGGCCTTATCATTACTATCAGTTGTACCACTTCGAAAGTATTGATTTCTAACATCTCATATACTAAGCAATGTTCTGTACATTCCCCTAGCTTCCTTGCTCTTATCTTCCTCTGTTATACTTACCAGGCAAAACCCTTAATTTGGTTAAATCCACCCTTCTCTTACTCTATGTCTGTGCCTGAAATGAAATGGTTGGAATAAAACACACAATTGTATTAACTGGTCCCATATTTAATTTATGAGCACAAATCTCAAAAAGTTCCCAGCTCTCTCACTCTATAATAGAAAGTTTTACACTTTCTCCCTCAAACCTTCAACACTACCTCCTCTCTTTACTCTCCTTGCTTCTAATTCACTGAGAAGGTATAAATAATCAAAAAGAACACAATCTTCTTACCACCCAATGTATCAATCTATACACAATCTGTATCCAATTATCTTCACCCATTTATTCCACAAATATTTTTTAGCATCTGCTACATAAAGATGTTATTCTGGGCATGAGGATACAAAAGTGAGCAAAATACACTCCAATGGAATAATGCCCTAAGAAGCTTATGTTCTAGCGAAGATAGAAAATCAACAAATAAATAAAGATCCAGAGTTGATAAGTATTAAAGAAGAAAAAAAATTACCCAAAGTAAGGGAGATAGGGTGATGAGGGTGCTAAGTGAGAGGGAGATTCAGGAACCGTCTCACTGATAAAGAAACATGGACCACAGCCACTTGGATCTGAGGGAGGAATGTTCCAGACAAAAAGCAACTGCAAAAGCCCTCAGCAATGAGTGGGGCTTGGAGTGATCAAGTGACAGCAAGGAGGCCCATTTAGCCAGAGCAAAGTGACAGAGGAGGAAAGTAGTAGATGACGACAGAGGCTTGTCACACGACCAGAAGTCGGGTCATGAAGAGCCTTGCTGAGCATGGTAAGGAGTTGGTATTTTAGTATGAGAGAGGCCAGGCACAATTGGCAGGTTTTGAGACAGGAACAACATGACCTTTGGTAAGTTTAGGGATGAGGATGATGGGAAGAGTAAAAGCAGAGGAAACTCAATCAGGGGCTATGGCAGTTATCTGGGTGAGAGGTTTGGGCCCAGGCAGTAGTGATGAAAGAGGGAGAAACGAATGGATAGTTTTAAGGACGAGCCAACAGAATTCGAAGATGGACTAGCTATGGGGTGCAAGAGAAAGAGAAGGGTAAAGGTTGACTGCTAGTCCTTCAGCCTGAGAAACAGGAAGAATGAAATTTTCATTCACTGAAATGGGGACAGTTGGAGGTTCAGAAAGATGCTAAGAACAGCCATTGTACTTCACTATTTGTCCCTTCACTTCAGCTCATTGATCATCTAGATGATTTTTGAAGAAGCCAAGATCATTTCTCCTTCTGGGCCTTTGTACTTAGCATTTTGTCTTGAATGCTCTTCTCTCAGATGCTTCAGCGTGAGTTTGGACCCAATGGAGAGGAGAATGGAAAGGGCAGCTCCACAGAAAGGTCTCAGAGGAGAAGGCAGTGATGAGCACTGGACATGGTGGGGCGGGACAGGCGGGAGACGTCAATTCTAGTGAGACCTATATTTTACATTCAACACTGACTAATGTAACAGCAATTTTATTCTGTTTAGCATGGGAAGACAAACTTTAATAAAGCATTTCAATCAAATAAGTTGGTTTTGAAAATTGTGAAACAATTTTTTTTTTAAAGATTTTTATTGGGGAATTGGGGGATGGGAACAGCACTGGGGAATTGGGGGAAGGGGAACAGACAAGTTGCTGTCCTTTGG
>NW_017731646.1:156566-173428 GCF_001890085.2 Hipposideros armiger | reverse complement strand
CCGGTGACTCATGGGAGCCCAGCTCCAGGTTGAGCTGTTGTTCAGCATCTTAGCTGTGGAGGGCAGTGTCACTGGCCCTCACATGTGGGATCCGAACCGGAGCCCTCTGGCATCCCAAGCGAGTTCTCAACCATCGCGCCACTTGGCCGGCCCAACATTTTTTGATAGTTCTGTGAAAACCACCTCCTACTCCCTGCAGACGATAAGACATTGGGAGGGCAAAAGAAGAAAAGCAGAGCTTTCCAATGGAGGAGGAGCTCAAATGTTGGAAGAGAGTTTATGAAACACAAGAATGGCTCTGAGAAGCTCCACCTGGGAAGAAAGATACTTTTATTTCAGAACCTGAAATCTCTGTCAGTTAGGTAGATTCAGAACAGGGCAGCTCCTCCAAAGGAGGCTACCTCTGCTTCCTCCTCCTTAGATTCTAAAATATAAGCCTTCCTGCTCGCCGAGGCCAAAAATTCTTTTAGAGGGAACAGTCTTTTATTTTACAGTGAATGAAACAGGCTTACCATATTCCTGGAAGAGGTAACACGTTGAACAAAGTTGATACAAAAGATTTGGCTGATGCCACACTCACTAGAAACAGGTCTGGTTTGACAGGGAGAAAGTAAAGGGAACATGCTTTATAAAGTAGAAACGGCTTTATATCTTCACACACCTCTTTCTCTTGTTTCTTTCATCTCTGTATCTCTCCCTGGAATTAAGACTATATGGGGATAACCTTGATTTAATACCTGTTATATTTATAAAGATCATATTTATAAAGATCTCACCCCTCTGTCCCTTACCCCTCTTCCTGCGTCCAAAGCAGATGTCTCCTGCCCTTCACAGAGAACCTTTCCAGAGTAATCTCTGCATTCTTTCTCCACTTCCTCCCCTCCCATGCATTTGTCAGGTCGACTCAGGCTGGCTTCATCCAAACACCCCTCCAAAACTGCTCTTACACAAGAAATTAGTGGCCTCTCTGGAGGAGCCACGTGGAGCCAAACTTACTACCCATTTTTCCAATTCCATCTTACCCTGTCAGCAGTGTTTCATGGGATATTTGGTCACTCCCTTCTTCAAGCAAAATTGGTTATTCCATGTCACCATTCTGATCTGACTTTTCTTCTACTTTAAAAGCTGCAGAAGTATTGTAATACTTCCTAACTGGTCTCCCTGCTTCAATTCTTACGCTTTATAAGCATTCCCTCTGCATATAGCAGCCAGAGTGATGTCTTTAAAATAAAAATCAGATCATGTTCCCTTCCAATTTAAATGCCATTGCTGTTATCCCATTGTGCTTGGAATAAATACAAACTCCTTACCAGGAGCCACAGAACTCAGGGTGGCTTGGCTTCACCCTTTTGATCTGATGCCCTTTTTCTCTGTCCACAGGCCATTCGACTCCCAGACCAGGCTCCATGCCCCCCTTTCCCACGAGACCTCACGTCACTCAGAGAGTAATTGAGGGGCCTTCCCTGGCCACTCCACCTAAAGTAGCTATACACACATAATCATATACACATGCCGTGAATCATTTAGAAACATCTATATTATCATTTAATTACTAGTTCGTTAATGGATTCTTCCACTAGAACATAAACAAACTCTATGACAGCAACAGTTTTGTCCATTTTCTACACAGCAGTATCCCTAGCATTATTTGCCATCACCTGGTATATAGCAATTTGTTGAATGAATAAATGAGAGATGGAGCTAGTGTTTGAATACAAAAGGCTGATGGCCCAAAGATAAAAAACTATGGCTTAACAGCTTTGGCTAGATGAGATTCAATTGGTTAGTCAGTTTTCCTCCTGCTGTTCACATCTATGACATTTTTTGTCGTGTTATCAACACCAGAGCTAGGTACGTACCCAGATCTTTTAGAGCCTGTGCAGATCATAGCTTGTGATTTCCAAACTGTGAGCCACAAAGGGTTACGATACTACTTATTTAAAATTGCAATATCCTAAGGCAAATGAGGAATGTTCCAAGAAACGTAATTAGTGAAAGCTCAGGTGAGTTACTGACTTACTAGATCCACCACAGCAGGTCCAGCCCATATCTGCTCCCTCTGCATCATAGGCTGGAGAGCCTCACAGCAACCAGAAAGTGGTCCTGTTCCTCTTCTTCTTATGTTTAACTTATATGGTCTATGTTTTGTATCAAACACAACCATGGAAGAGATTTATTGAGAATAAAATGATGAAGATTAGAAAATGATAACAGTGAGAATTGGAGGGTATTGTGCACTCCCAAAGAAGGAACTGTGAGACCCATGATAAGTGGAGAATTCTAGGGAGGCAACTGTGAATTTGCTTTGTCTCTGTGGACAGTTCCAGAGAAAAGCCTTGCTGGGTCCCTATTCCCCAATGAGCTAACTTCAACAACAGTGTGATGAGATCTGTGTAATCTCCCAGTCCATGGTAGATGTCAGTAATATCAGTGCCTTTCCTGAAATAATTTGTAAAAGTGAGGCAAACATTTTCTAGTCTTTCTATGTGCAGTTTTCTAAGTCTTCCCATAAAATCTACTGCAATTGAAACAAACTAAATTTAGAAATACTGGGATTTATGAAAGCATTCCAGCCCTAGTAAGAAAAAAATGTCTAATAAACATGAAATATGATTTTATTTCCCTTTTTTCTAAAAGTAGAAGACAACTTCATCAAAATCTTTAACCATATCCAATATAATTTTCTTGCCTACTGGTTATCAAAGAGAGAATTGATACCTTTTGGCGTTTAAATGTAAATCCTTCCTTCATATTTTTTGAAGACTGGAATAAGAGCTATACTACTTTGGTTAAGCTCAGGGAGGTTTTAAGACCATTTCTTATGTTATTAATTACTGTGGACCACCAAGGTTACACCTGAGTTACTGCAGACCTGGGTGTCAGCCATGTTCTATAGACATTCAGGTTCTAATATAAACGTGACAAACTGCATCATTTCTTTTTAGTGCCCTTCATAATTTTTACATGGTCAAGTCAATACTTTTTAAAATGCTTTTTAAATTACCAAGAAAGCATGAAAACAACAGAATTTAGTTTTCATTTTATATTTATTTCAGTTGGACAACAATTACTCAGTTGCACAATTCCCAAACCATCCGAAGTGAGGGGCAGAAAAATGTATATACTCTCAGAGGCCCTGAGATACCACTTTGATCTTAAAACTAAGTGATGATGTATAAGCTATAAAACTGAGTGATTACATATTCAATAAACTGATGATGATGTTGTAAAACTGTCAATTAACAACAACAAAAAAATACTCCTGGAAATAGTAGCATTTTAAGCTTTATCAGTTACGCCTTGGGGTTGAATCTCTTGCAGAGTATAGCTTTGAATACGTGAAAACCTAGACAATCTTACAAGCTTTAGCTCCTTGGCTGTTTTTTTCTGAGATAATTAAGACTTTCAACTACTCTGGTTAATATTGCTCAAGGATGCTAAAAACTTCCTTGAAAAGAAGAGAAAAGGGCTATAGAGGGAAAAAAAAGCGTTCAAATAACCTTTCAAAAGTAATATAATCGTGCTGTTGGGCTGCAATTGGCAAGGTCTTCCCCCCGCCCCCTCACCCCCCACCGGCCCACCCCTTGGCAAGAAGATCTTAATGATTTAAGGTTTGAAAAAAATTTCAAAACTGATTTTGCTCCATGGTCGTACTCTTAATCGATGTAGATTTGACTCCCCTGCTGAGGAAGTACTTTAACATGAATGAACCCCAGAGCTTC
Organism: Hipposideros armiger; assembly: GCF_001890085.2. NCBI lineage: Eukaryota > Metazoa > Chordata > Mammalia > Chiroptera > Hipposideridae > Hipposideros > Hipposideros armiger. The sequence goes on along the minus strand of NW_017731646.1, from coordinate 169,706 downwards.
ACTTTCCTGAAGATACCAGATGCTTCCAGAATCAGAAACTAAAGTGTCAGCTCAGTCCTTCCCAATATCTTTTTCTTTACAGTAATGTGCACATTTTCAATGCACTCCCATCAGCATGTCCTTAACTCTCCTGGGTTAAACAGCTCGGAGTTAAAAGTTCCACATACGTGTAATTGTGTAGATACATTCCTGTTCCATGCTAACGTCCCAGCATTGCTTCCTCTTTGATCCTTTCCAGGACTTCTTTAAACTATTAGGTTGGTGCGAAAGTAATTGTGGTTTTTGCCATTATTTGTAATAGCAACGATCACTATTACTTTTGCACCAACCTAATACAAGAGCCTCAAACTAGAGAAAACTAAAATATCTTTCACTAACAATTTTAAATATTTTTACCCCCAGATATCCAGTGGTACATGTCTTAAGAGGAATTTTAATTGTCATAGAAAACAGAGACTATTTCAAAGGAATTTTCAGGTATAAGTACGGTGGGTAAATTTTGACACCCATGTTCCCCTTCATAAAAATACACCAGAATTTAAAAGATGAAGATGGTAATCTTGGATCTGCTTTGATTTATCAATAAAAGGAATCATTCACAGCTTATAGTGCTTTATTATGTATGTCACACCTGCAAACTAATCACAACACCCAAGTATGTCCTGGTGTCGTGATGGAAAAATGGTTCTAGGCTATTCTGATCTTCAAATCTCAAAGAAAAATCCTCCGAGGGACAGCTTGTTCTAGTGTGTAGGTGAGTGGGGTGGGGTGGGGTGGAGGGGAAGCATTGTAGATAACCATCCATTTGACATATCTTTCAGACTTCTGTGGTAGAGATAAGTATGAGCTGCTTTAACTGAATTTATCCTGAGATATTCAGGATACAGCAGAAAGGAAATTGGAACTTGACCTACTCAGCCACACCTGGGGTCATCACCGCATCCCATCTATAATACTATTAAGACAAAGAACACAAAAATTCACACCAGGCAATACATGTAGTTTGTCTTTTACACACGCCCCAGTTATTCTTCTTTCATTTGTTAGTGAATATTGTATGCTGAGACTCATTAAGGTTTTAACAGTATTGGAAAAGAAATATGTTGCTTGTATTCTCTGCACACAGGGAATATTATGTACCCTTGTTTCACAGTGACTATGAACTTCTCTGTGTCTGTGTCAATAAGGCTTTTTCATCTTTTATCAGCTTAGTGAGGATCAACATCTAGTTTCAGTCCCAAATCTGGGCTATTATCATTCCCGGCTTCTTTTTTGTCTTTTTCTCTATCAGAAAGGGCCCAGATTTGTGACTCAAAAGCCCTCGGTTCAAATCCTCCATGCTATTTGTACTTTGGGCATGCCACCTCTCTAAAATTCCTATAAGTACACACTGCCATGGGATACTTTGCGGTAACATGTGACAAGGGTTAACACATGGTGCTTAGTAATCAAATATGGACTCCATTTTTATTAGCGTTATGCTCTTTACTGTTAAAACTACTGAAGTGTCATTTGGTGATTTTTTTTGAGTGTTTACTTTAAAGAAAAAGACAATTGAAAGCTAATTAAATACTGAGAATTATTTGGACCTCTTCTTAATATCCTCTGCACAGTCATTCATTACCTCTCTTTTAGCAAATGAATAGTTTTGGAGTCCCACGACTTGATCTTTTTTTAGCCTTTTTCTCTCCTCTCTCCTTTGTACTTTGGATGCAGGATGCTGCTTTGAACACCATTCAACTTTGTACCATAAAGAAATATACAAATAAAAATTTATTATAATTTTTTCCCTATTAACACTAAGATGATAGCTTTTCCCCTTCTAATATGAGCCCTAAGTTTGCTTTGAGGCTGATAGGCTGTGTTCCTCGGGCTCTCTCAGCTCTCCTTGTTGTGGTCCACTGGGCACCAGTCGTTAGCCCTGATCTCCTGACCTTGGGCTCCTCTCAACGTTCCTGCTGCCCAGCACCTCTCCTTGGGTTAGAAGGCCTTACCCACTCAGCTCATTGAGACATTTTTAGTCTTTTTCTTCTACTAGGGAATAGTATCATAAGCTCGCCCTTTTGGCTAGTTGTACATCTTCTTGTTGTGCTCCAGAGACTCCATATAAAGGGTGAAGATCACTTTAGATCCAATGACCCACTGCTTACAAAATTACTAGAGGGTTAAATGTGATAACTTGAGAGAGGATGGTATAACTGAAAAGTGTGTTTTGTTTTGGGCAACAGAACACAGGCATATGCCTATATTCTCATTCATTCCTTTTCTCTCTCTCTCTCTCTCTCTCTCTCTCTCTCTCTCTCTCTCACCACACTCACCCTTTGCTTCAGTTCATCTCTGAATTATGGTGTTTATTTAAAAAACACCATGAAATACCTATGAAAGATCAATATAATGAGAGGACGGATAAACAAGCTGAATTGTGACAGATTCCACCAGCATTTCCATCAAAAAAGAAAATTAATCAAATTGTAACAGCAAGTTCTCCACAGAATGTTCAGACTTTCAAGTGGCTCTTTGAATGGTAAAGCATACCAATTGGGCCAAGATTTTAACATTCCACCACTCTACCTTCCTTCTCTTGTAGACATATACTTGTCACAAGCTGAATAGAAATATCTCTGTTCCTATTCCAGGACATCTGGTTTAATAGTCCCTATGAAAATCAATAGGTTCCAACTGACAGAACGCTTGGAGAAGTTTCGCTTCACTTGACATGGTTTATTATCTGCAAACTGCTTTCCTTAATGTGTTCTGAAACCGCAATTGGGCCCAAAAAGTCTATTTGAGCTAGTGATTTATTATTTTCCTCTTTATCATTGATCAAAGGTGACCTTGCCTGCACTTCCAGAGCATGACAATGAGTAGTTAGAAGTGGCTATACAGTGTTTAGTAGATGCATATCTTTAACCTGAATTGACCCAGCCACCTCTCTTACGTACATGATAGCAACTGAAAAACGAACAACCCATGGTTAGTTTTCTATGTTCCCGCAGGTTAGGTAGAAAGAGCCAAAGAGCAGATAATCCTCAGTTTACCCAGTGGTATGAATCGTATTATCTCTATTTTGGAACTGAGAAACCTGGAAATATCCTCGAATGGAGATATCCTAGAGATTCACCTATCAAGAATTTGGGAGGGGGCCTGTGTACATTCTGTAATTTAATCTACAGCAACCTTTCAAATTCTCCTGCAACGTCACAGTTATATACTCAAAGGCTAACTCGTGAGAATAAAAGGAAAAATGACTAGACGTTAAAAACTAATTCATAGAATGATTAGCAGATCACAATATGTGGGTCTTCAACTAACAGAGAAGAGCACGAAAGGCCAAACTAGCCCTTATGGAAAATTTTATAAAAGTTAAGGGCATTTACTAGGTGAATATTAATTAAATTAGCCAAGAAACACCTTTCCAGAAATTTATCAGTAACTTTATGTTATAATAACTAAAATATGATAAAATTTAGGCCTGGAAGAGCTTCTACACTGTGATCAAGTCATGCTGCTCCAATGGTAAGAATCAGAATAGGGTTGAAAGCATTCCAAATCCATGATCATAGGCATCCAAGATTGGTTTAAGTAGGAGGTAATATGATCAGAAAATTTTATTTAGTGCCATATTAAATTTTATTGATAACAATGGTAAAATATATACTCATCCTTGGCAGAAATGTTAAAAGCACTCCAAAAACAATATAATCAATTTTATTCATATAGAAGTGCCTAATATGTCTGGTGTTGCTAATTGCTCAGTTTTAAATCAAGCTAATGAGAACATTAGAATTGCTAATAGAATGAACTGCTGCTATTATAATATAAAGTATTGGGGTGGATACATGACAATTAATATTAAGAATACTGTCCAATATTTATTACATGCTTACTGGGTGCTGAGAAATAGCTTATATAAATTATCTTATTTTAATCTTCACTAGAACACCATGAGCTAGATATTCTTTAACCCATTTTACAGATGAAGAAACTGAGGTTGAGAGATTTACAGTACTTGTTGCAAAGTCACAGAGGTAGTTAAGTGGCAGAAGTGACCCTGAACTCAAGGTGCCTGGCTCCAGAGCCCATGATCTCACCCCACAACTGCACAGCCATTCATAAGCAGAGTCACCATACCTATACATTCCAAATTTGCATACTGAGATCGGCTCTCAGACTCATAAATTTTGAATTTACACACTGAGATTAATTCTTTGACTCAATACTGGGTATTTTGTGAAAGGGCAGGGATTTTACAGTAAGCTGAAAAGTGCAATCTTTTCCAAAAGTTGAGTCACACAGCTAGAAACCTCATCTGAATTTTAGAATGTAAATATTTGTCTCCAAAATTCCAGGGACGCTATAAATGATTGGTGAGCATAATTTTCTTAAATCTTAATTAGTTTTCTTTGAAAATGAGCCAGATTCATTGAGCTGGAGTGTGATTATTTAGACACACTCTGAGGTATATTCTCCTACAGAAGGTAAAGCATGCGATCGTTCCTGAAATAGGGTTTCCATTATCACCATGTCAGTCTTCAAAAGTTGTGATTCCATTTAACTCAGTGAAAATCAGTCCAGGCCGAAGTTCCATCTGCTTAATCTGTTCAAATTTTGACACCTGCTTGAATCTATTTTCTTCCCTTTTGTGCAGTTTTAAGTTCAGCATATTCAAAAGTCATGTAACACCAGTAGAAAGGGTTCCATCTTGTAAAACACTGCTTGTCCTACTAGCTGTGTCTGTCAGATCCTTTAAGACCCCCAAGTCATTAACCCGAGGAAGTAGCTTAACAAATCTCTCTACTCTAATTCAATTTCTTCTAAATATCACATCAAATGGAGATGATGAAGGGCTCATACATGAAGGAAAAAAATAGCTTTTTTTCCTTCACAATTGACTCGTGCTTTACAAAGTTCAGAGTAAAAGTTCCACTGATGCCTGCAAGCCAATTAGTTCCCTTGTGCACGGTAATGAGGTATTTAGGGTTAAATTAGTACTACCTGGGAATCTAACTATTTCAAAGTAAAAATTACAAAATAGGCCACCTTTTCCCAAGAGGAGAGAATGGGTGCCACTCTAGTGATTTGACAACTTGTTCAGTACAAGAATAATAACTGAAAAAGCCCTTCAATTCATTTTTCTCCTTTGTTTACTTTTACTAGCCTCAAAGCCTTATCCTCATTAATGATGCAGTAAGACAAATGGATATTGTTTTCAGAAACATCCAGGTTTTTTCAGTAAAAAGTTGGTTCAACTTTCATTTTCTATTCCCTGGTAGTAAAATACATCTATCATAGAGAGTCACCAATGTTTATCATAACATTTAGTAACTGAAAGACCTTGAGATGCTTTCCGAAGGGCCAAAAGAAATGAAAAGTCATACTGAACCGTATTTCAAGGTTGAAGTGTGTGTTTCTCAAATTTTTTGTTATGAGAATTTTCATATATACTGAAATGCTGAAATACTATCATGGACACTAGTATACTGTCCTAAATTCAATAATTGTTGATTTTTACCAAATTTTCTTTCTTTCTCTCTCTCTCCCCCCCCCATATGTGTGTATACACACACACACACACACACACACACACACACACACACACACACTCATTTCATTGTTGTGTAACCGTTGAAAAGTAATTTGCAGATATTATGACCTTGGTTGATACGTATTGTAAATATTTGTATTATAATTACATATTAATTTCCCTCAGGGATATTTTATTAGCTAAAATGCCCAATTATCTGAACATAACAATGTATATTCGTTATCAGTATTAACTCTGCCTTGCACCTGACCACCACTGGAATATGGGTGTCTCCATAAGAGCTGGTGCTTTCGTTTGTCTTCCTATGACAAATTGAAGTATTTGTTTATCACCCAGACATACGAGTGCCTAGAGGGTTCTCAGTGATGATCAGGGTGTTTTATGGAGGAATAAGTTTCTTATTACCAATGTAAACTCAATTCTTCCTAAAATATTAAGCTATGAAAAAGGTACTTAATACTGCCACAAAATAAAATTTGGTTAAACTGCTAAAACCGCATTTAAGCAGATCCTGGGAAAGGGGATTATTGTGATCAAATAATTAACTGTGAAAGAGATAGGAAATCTTTCTTGGACTTAAAAATGCTTATATATTAATTTAATCACCTGTAAACTGGATGAGGTCTCTTAAATTTATTAACTTTCTTGAATGTGATACAAGTTTTACTTATCTTCAGATAACTATTGAATGGAATACTTTGAAATTCACCTTAGAGGTCCTCTGTAATAGACAGTGTTATGGATGGAATCATGTCTCCCCAAAAGGTGGGCCCTTCATCCAATAGAACCAGTGTCCTTATAAGAAGAGGATAATCCAAACAAAGACATGCACACAGGAAATATGATATGAAGATACGCAGGGAGAAGATGGCCATGTGAGGCGGGAGGTAGAGGTTAGAGTGATGCATCTACAACAAGGAACGCCAAGCAATTGCTGGCTGTCATCAGAAGCAAGGAGAGAGGCATGGAGCAGATTCTCCCCGAGAGCCCTTAGGGGGAACCAGCTGTGCCGACACCTTGATTTCAGACTTCTAGCCTCCAGAACTGTAAGAGAATACATTTTTGTTGTTTTAAGCCAGTCCGTGGTAGCCCTGGTAGGAGCTACCCTAGGAAAAAGCAGCCCTAGGAAACTCTCGCAGATAGATGATAGATAGACAGACAGACTATCTTTCAGACTTCTTAGTTTTAGGTCTAGTCATAAAATGAGGACTTAAAGAACTATCGAGTAAAATAGTATAGTGGCCCAAAGTTGTAAAGTGAACACATACAATTTTTGTAGGAGAAAAAAATGGTTTAATAGAGGCAATTTTGTGTGGCACAATCTAAGAGACAGATTACATAACTCACATTTTCTAAAACCCCCGTTTCCCCTCAAGAACAGATCCTTGGCTGAATTCTCTGGGAAAATACTTTGTTTTCCATGCATCACTTTCCCTCTATATATAGATTTTTCGGTTTCATTCATTTCACTTAGATAAGGAAGTTTCCATCTCTGTGACCTACACGGAATTAAACACTGGAGAGAATTGCTCTTTGAGGTTTTGCCTGCTATTTCTTTCATTTACACATCTCTATGCATGGTTTACTCTAGGAGACAATGCTGGGGATTCTATCTAATTCATGTTCAAAGCTAAAGTTTCTCCAGGGGACTTTCTCTCATTCCATTTGGCACAGCAGGGGCTGTGTTTGACAACATCTGCCTCACAGCACTGCTCTGCAGCTCCATCTGACACTCAGTTCCCGTCCACATTCTTTTCCTGCCAGTCTTCTGAGGAAGATGTTTCCACAACAGAGGTGAAAAAAAAGACAGTGAGGGCAAACTGGAGCTTTACTTTCCAGTGACTATGAATAATGGCCCAGTGAATGTCTTCACTCCCCCTAATTCCAATTCATCCAAAGATTTTTTGACATAAACCAACATTCACTATGACAACTCTTTTCCTTTGGGACTCTGGGTGTTTACAAGTGACTTCTGCATGTTTATGTTTCTATACTTTCATATATCTAGTCCGTTTTAAACTTTCCTCAAATATGAAAAAAAGTAACCATTCACAAATGTTACTGGTAATTCTTTTAACCAGTAAGGCAAGATGCAAACAAATCCCAAAACATCTCGTGTGTGATTCCTGCTAAAGCACGTCAGTTTGTTTTCATAAAAAGTAGATATTTAACAGGAAATTTTATTGCATAAACTGTTTAATAATCCTTAAATTTTATGACTATAGGAAATTGCTTTAAGAGAAAATTTCAAATCTTACCAATTAAAAGATTCCTCAACATTCTGGGGTAACTTAAATCCTTGCCTGCACCAAACAGGAAACCCAGAACACAGAATTTATTAGTAGCAACTGCCATTCAATCATTAATTAAACTGTCTTTGTCAGATTGCTATGGCTTTAAATTCTAACACACAGTTTCAAAATATCATTCTACTTCCACTCAACTGAAAGCCCTGTGCCATTATTCTCTTCTTCATTACATGAGATTCTAAAATTTCCTTGTGCCAGACAATACATAACAGCTGGTGATATTAAGCTGTCTTTAGGGGGAAAAAAAAATCCCTTGGCCTAAAGGAAGTATTATTTGACTTCAAAATTTCTGATACTTCTCAGAATACTTTACAACTGCGTTTCCAGAAGGATATATATTTCACATACTTGTTCATATAAATGAGAATGGAAGAATGTGATATAAAAGAGTATGTTGTCTTGCTGTGCTTTTATAAGGGGAAACCACTCAAGGACAGAAAATGCATGTAGGGCATTATAATGACAAATACTCTCTGGGGCACAGGGGGCATGACATCCTGCTGGAATCTGTATTTTGAACTTTCACCTGCTGCATTTCTTACTCTTTGGAGATAAGCCTAAATCCCTTTTGCCCCTTCAGCTCTCCAACAAGCATAGAGCAAAAAGAAGCAAACCCCAAACAACATTTTTCTCTATTGTTCAAATACAAACTTCTTAGATGAGCAGGTAAGTCCTAGAAACATTAGCATTTGTCCAGTTATGCTTTACTGAAGCCAACTCAACATTTGAAAATCTAGGCATATATGCATATCCAAAAACATGACTGATATACAAAGCACGGTTCTCTTGCCAGCTCTAAATACTTTTTCCTTTCCATGCTTCTCCCCACATCCACATCTAATCGACATCCAGTCATTTTCAGAGTCACACAGTTTCATCAGACAACAACCCATTTGGTTGTACTCTCATAATTGAGATTCAAATGACTTAGCTGCACATAGCAATGCTCTGGCCCCTTTGTCCTTTGAATCAGGGCCCCTGGCTTCTCCAGGTCACAGGTTCCTTACAGATGCTATTATATAATGAAAGAAACTTACTGTTTTCTTTAACACTTTGAGAGCATAAGGCTTCTGGGTCCCCTTCTGTTTGCATCTGTACACAATGGATGTAGCACCCCTTGAGGGGAAAAAAGACAAAAAGAAAATGTTATGCTCTGGACATGAAATGAAAGGACAGCTTGAAAATAAGTGTCTCTTAAAGTTACCCACATAACTGACAAGTGCTTATAAGTTCTACTATAGAACCAGCCCAAATGTCCAGAGTATTTTTTCTGTTGCAACTAAATACAGTTTGCTCAGAAAAATTCTAGGTTTTCCAGTCTGCTTTTTCCCTTTGCCCCATCCCTATACAAGTAACGATATACCTCGCGCTATTGCAGTCAGTGGTTCTGGAATAATCCAGGCCCTCAGGTGAACCTAGCTTATAGAGCACATCCACCCAACTCCTGACTACCTGAGCTTTCCTAAAAACATATCTGGAGTAAAATAAGGCTCACGGCTTCAGGGAGAGGGTGTACATTTAGCACTTAGTATGTGGCTATAAGGGTCAGAACAGTCTCCACTACTTGGCAAGGGAGCTGGGGACCCTTGGGAATTTACACCACTTCATTTGGTGCCCTGGTCTTCTCCCAGAGCCAATGTTAGCCCCATTGAGATTCTGGCTCCTTCATCTTGGTGAATACAGCTACCACTAATTTACACATGCCCTAACAAAAGAATTATGTGGAACATTTAGAGGAAAATACTATAAACATGGTTAAAGATAGATAGAGACAAAATAGATCTATCCCTCTATAAAAAACTTGAAGTACAGAATGCTTTTCACCTGTAAAGGAGAATAATAAGAAGGGACTCAGTAACTAACTTCATATATGGGTAAGATTACTAAAAGGAGAACAGTGAAAAGCAGGACAGTGTGGTCCTGATGCTCCCTGTCCACACATGAGAGGAAGACAGCAAGATGGACGAAGAAAGACTCACAGGCCAAGTAGGCTTAAGTCTCAACTTCAGAAGGAGAACTGCAGATAAATCTTAAAATAAGATCAGATGAAGTTAACCTGTCAGGCTTTAAAGATTAAGCCAAAGGAACTCTTAAGATATATTAAGTTCTACGGTTCTAAAATTTTAAGTAAGCACAAAAAAGTTATACAAATCAAACGTATTCCCACCTGCCTAAGCACAACAAATTTTTAACAGAGCCAGGAGGAGTCAGGAACTGGTGTTGTAAATGCTAATAAATTAAAAGAAAAAATGTGAATACATTTTTAAAAACTTTGGTGTGATAACATATACATAAAGAAATAAAGTATTCTAGAAATGGAATAAATGGAAGTAAATATATAACTCACCTTTCCTTATTTTTAATTGCTGTAAAAGACAACTATCTAAAACAAAAATGTTAACAATGCATTGTGTTTATAGCACATGTAAAAACAAAATGTATGACAACAATAGCACAAAGAATGGTGGGAAGAAATAGGGAAAATACTGTTAAGCCCTTATACTATGTATTAACTAGTATGATATTATTTAAAGGTAGACTGATTAATTAAGGATGTATATTCTCTAACCTAAGGCAATGAATAAAATAATTTTAAAAGAAAAATTATTAAATCAGCAGTGGAGTTAAAATAGAATAATCAAAAATGAAATGCAGTGGAGGGAAAACATAATAAGAGATTGAAACAGCTAACAATACAGTGGATTTTAATCCAATCATAGTCACCATTATATTAAATGTAAACCTTATAAACACATTAGTTAAAAATAAAGATCCTTAGATTGGATTGAAAAGTCAAGACCAAACTATATGTTGTGTGTAGAAACTCATTTTAAATATAAAGTCATAAATAAGTTAAAAACCAAATGTTGGGAAAGAGGTACTATTCTAACACTAATCAAAAGAAAGCAGGAAAAGCTATATTAATACCAGGTCAACTAGACTTCAGAACAAGGATAAAGAGAGACATTACTTAATTGCAAAGGGGTCAATCCCCCAAAATGACATAACATAACAAATGTAAATGTGAATGCACCTGACAACAACACTTGAAAATACATGAAGCAAAAACTGATAGAACTGAAAAGAGAAATAATAGACAAATGCACAAGTCCAGTTGGGGACTTCAATATACCCTGTCAGCAATTGATAAAATAAAAAGTAGACAAATTGTCACAATAATATAGAAGACATGAACAGCACTATCAACTAAATTAACCTAACTGACATTTTAAGAAAACTCTACACAAAAACAGCAAAATACACATACCCTTTAAAGTTAGAGGATTCATGCACTTGACTTTCAGATTTACTATAAAGCTACAGTAATCAAGGGAATGGGACTAAGAAATAAACATGGAGACAAATGGAACAGAAAAAAGAATCCAGAAATTGCTTTACACATATATGGCCAATATGGTTTCTGATAAAGGTAAAAGACAATTCAGTGCACAAAGGATAGCCTTTCCAACTGGAAAAACTAAATATCCACAGGCAAAAAAAAAACCCCAAATCTTTATCCATACCTCACATCATACAAAAAAATTACTTAAACAGATCATAAACATAAATGTAAAACCTAGAACTGTAACACTTTTTTAAAAAACATTGGAGAAAATTTTACAACCTTCAGTTAGGCAATGATTTCTTACATGCAAAGCTAAAAACACAGTGAATGAAAGAACAAATAAATAAATTGGACTGCATTTAAACTAAGAATATTTGTCCTTTGAAACTCACAGACAGGGAGAAAATGTATACAAATCACATATCTAATAAAGGACATGTGTTTAGAATTATAAAGAACCTTAAAGCCTAATAACAAGAAAACAAGCAATATATTTTAAAAAATGGGCAAGGAGAACTGACTCTGGGTGGTGAGCACACAATGTGATATATAGATGATGTATTATAGAATTGTACAGTTGAAACCTATGTAAATTTTCCAACTATTGTCACCCCAATAAATTTAATTTAAAAAAAACAAATAAATAAATAAAATGGGCAAAAGATTTAAACATACGCTTCACCAAAGAAAACATATGGATGGAAAATAAGCACAAGGAAAGATGATCGATATTATTTGTCATTAGAGAACTGCAAGTTAAAACAACAATGAGATACAATTACAAAATTTGACACGTTAAAAAAAAGAGAGATGGAATATCATGGGCTGGCAAGAATGCAGAGCAATAAAACTCTCATACATTGCTGGTGGGAATGTAAAATGTTAGAGCCACTTTGGAAAACAACTTGGCAGTTTCTTATAAAATTAAGAATACAATATGAATCATGCATCTCATGCCTAACTATTTACCCAAGTGAGATGAAAGCTATGTTCACTCTCAAACTTGAACATAAATCTTAAGGGCAGCTTATTAATAATCCTCAGAAACTACAAACAGATCTTCTGGTCAAGGTTGTATAGTTAGTAAATGCTGTGCTCACCTCCTCCCACAACCACATCAAAATTACAACAAAACTACAGGACAACTATTATTGAGCCCCTCTCAAGAGGCCCCAGAACCAACACACCCAGTGGCCAGCTTCAGACCACACCAGAGCACCACCCAACCACCTCCAGAAATGACACACCCAAACAGCACACCGGGCAGGCACCAAAGCCCTGCTGAAGCAAGTCCTGCTCTGTACAATCAGCCCCTACACAACAGCTCCTCCACTGTAGTCAAGGCCAGTCCTCACCACTCAGCCAGAGAGTCGCTCCCTCCCATTGATGTGGCAAGAGCAATCAAGGCTCAGCTACAATAGGAGGGCACACAACCTACACAAGGGACACACCTGAGCACCCAGGTCAGGTGACCAGGGATGCTGACCACTGGGCCCCACAGGACACTTACAACATAAGGCCACTCTACCAAGACCAGGAGACATAGCAGCTCTACCTAATACATAAAAATAAACACAGGGAGGCAGCCAAAATGAGGAGACAAAGAAACATGTCCCAACTAGAAGAACAGAACAAAGCCCAGAAAAAGAACTAAACAAAACGGAGACAAGCAATCTATCAGATGTGGAGTTCAAAAACTGGTTATAAGGATGCTCAGTGATCTCAGGGAGAACTTCAACAAAGAGATAGAAAACATAAAAATGTAGATTAGGAAATATAAAAAAGAATCAGCAAAAATGAAGAATACAATCACTGAAATGAAGAATACATTAGAGGGAATAAATGTAGTAGATTAGATGAAGCAGAGTGTTGAATCAGCAATTTGGAAGATAAGATAAAAGAAAACACCCAATCAGAACAATGAAAAGGAAAAAAAATCC
>NW_017731646.1:154492-155281 GCF_001890085.2 Hipposideros armiger | reverse complement strand
TGTCAGTATGTTTATATAAAAATAAAAATTATTGTGCAGGTTGAGTTAATATTTAATATAGAAAGAAAACTTTTTATAGATTATGTAAAGAGAGAATCATTGTAAAATTTCCTGAGGTCCAAACTGATTATAAATGAGAGGATATTATATTCATAGAGTTATTCAACTGGGAAAAAAAACTTCACTACTCATGTCTATTCGTTTATAACATATTCTTTAGCAAAAAGGCCAAGGAATATAGAAATTATTCCAGTTAGAACTTTTCTATTATGATTTGATGAGAAAGAAAATCAATACTCCTTGGGAGTCTGTGTCTGACTTGCACTTTCACATTAGTTTTCTTTAACAGAAATTTTGGAAAAGCTGTTTTTCAGCTCTAGCCTTGTCTAACATGATTGGTTATTAAAAAAAAAAAGTTAAAGGCAAAAAGCTCAAAGTGTAGTGTGTCATGTTTCATTTCAGGGTAAGAAGAGAAAGTAGTCAAACCTGTAATGTGTTTGAAAAATCATGTGTGCATGATAACTGTAATACTATGTGTATGCTATTTTATATGCATATTATACAGAGGGTGCCCCCCAAAATGTATACACATTTTAAGAAAGGGAAAAGCTGTATTAAAATTGTAATACTCAATATATACCGATAACAAAAGATGAATACAAGTCACGTTTGACTTCTGCAATTATAAGAGGTGCTCAAAGTGGTTACCATCAGTGTAATTTTAATAGTTTTTTCCTTTCATAAAATGTGTATACATTTTTTTGGCACCCTCTGTGTAAAACGCACACA
>NW_017731646.1:145971-149937 GCF_001890085.2 Hipposideros armiger | reverse complement strand
TGGTTGTAACCTCAAAATTGTTTCTTCTTGGAGGTGAAAGTTGAGTCATATTCAGGAACAGAAACCAGAAAAAGTCAAAGCCTCTAAGTGTTTAACATCAGCATACATTTTTTCCCCATCCCAGTGACAGTTTTTCATTGTTTCCTTCTCCATCTCTGTCAGCCTGCCACTCCTCAATACTTGAGTGTTTCAAAATGTTCTTTCATTGTCAAAGACAAAAGAAATCTGAACCTTAAACCAACAAAGAACAGAAGGAAAAACTGCTGAAATGATTTAATTACTGATTTGGCATTTTTAATCTACAAGTTGAAGAATAGCTAACCTTTAGAATTTAAAAGTTGTTATTAGACCTGGAGGTTTTCCAAGTCAGTTAAATATTACAGTCTTAAAGTAAGTCTCAAAAATATCATTTTGAGGAGTGATATTGAACCCCAGACCCTAAGAATCCTTAACCCTGAGGTTTTAATAAGCTTGGGTTTGGATTCTGTCCATATCCTCTCCCTTCTCTGGTTTATTGACTTGCTATTGGGGGCAAGGGCAAGAACCCCATTTTAGTATCAGGGTTATAGCATGTCCTCCTATTGCAGGTTGTCTGATTTATTTTAAAATGTATTTATTTTACTCTCATTTTTGAGACAGATTTTCACTAGATATAGAATTCTAGGCTGACAGTTTTCCCCCCCACAACTTTAAAGGTATTGTTCCACTGTCTTCTGGCCTCCATTTTTTTCTGATGAGGTAGTAGCCATCATTCCTATCACTGTATCTTGTATATACCATATGTTCTTTGGTGGCTTTAAAGATTTTTTTCTTCATCTTCAATTTCTGGCTTTTGCCTATATATGTATGTTTTCTTTTGATTTATTATTCTTGCTGCTCAATGAGCTTCTTGGATCTACAATATTCTTTACCAAGATTGGAAAATGTTTCCCTATTTTTTATTTAAACGTTTTTTTTTTTTTTTTTCCTGCTCAATCCTTTCTCTCCTCTCCTCTGGGACACATGTACATGTAAAGTAACCTTCTTGGTATTTTCTCACAAATTTTTGAGGCTTTGTTCCTTTTCACCAGTTGTTTTTATCTCTATTCTTCAAATTAGGTAATTTCTATTGATTTATCTTCAAGTTCACTGACTTTTTTCCTGCAGGATTTTTAACTCCATTTTATGTACTTTTCGATTCTAAAATATCCATTAGGCTCTTTTTTATAGTTTCCATTTCTGTGCTGAGATACCCCATATGTTTATTCGTTATGCCCACATTTTGTTTCATGTTCCTGAATGTATTCACCACAGTTGTTTTATCCTTATCTGCTCATTCCAACATCTGGGTCATCTCTAAGTTTATTTATTGAATTTTTTTTCTTGATTACAGGTCCAATTATCCTGCTTCTTTGAATGTCTGCTACTTTTTTTTTTATTGTGTGATAGGCATTTTTAAATGATGCACACTAGGGAGTCTGGATTATATTATTTTATTTTAAAGGGAGTTGGCTTTTTTAGTGGCAGGCAGTTAAATAGTTACAAATCTTTTTTTTGTTTTGTTACAAATCTTTTTTATCCTGTCCAGTTTGGTTTTAATTGTTGTTAGAGTTTTGTTCTGGTTCCTATGTCATGGTCCTTCTCTAGGGTGTGGTCTTTACTCATAAGGTGCGGCCTTTTTGAAGTCTCGACCAAATATCTGAGATGCTCAGTAAACATTCTTCACCCTCAGTCAGAGATTCAGTGTCTTCCAACAGTACTTTCCTCTCTTCCCCTCTGATATGTCTGTCAGCATTCAGCTTCTTCACAGCCACTCCTGCTTGGCCTCATAATGTCTTACCAGACATTGTTCCCAGTTAGAAAGCCAAGGTGAATGTAGGCACCTGTGTTCTCCTTCTCTCAGGGATCACAGCCCTACACTGCCCATTATTCAGTGCCTGAAAACAATTGTCTCATGTAATATGTCCAGGTAATTTATGGGAGAAGGGCAAATACAGTACCTGTTACTCCATCATTGCCAGAACACAACTGCTCCCTTACAGTTTTAATTTCTATCACCTTATTGAGTTTGAAACAGATATTAGTGTAGCAAAAGAGAAAAACAATACATGTATTCTTTATGTATTTATTAATAGTATATTAGAAATGTTGACAAAGCTTGTGACTGAAGGAGATTAGCAAGTGATAAATCTACAAGGGCAGAATTAAGAAATTCTCCTTTGGCATTTCAGGCAGCTTTTTAAACATCAACAGCATTTGTTACTGTTTCTGGAGAAGAAAGGAATTTTGAGGCATGACATATAATTTGATTATGTCAAAACACTGTGCCTAAGAATTTGTCCCATTCAATAGATGCTCAAACCAGCATATTGTAGGACAAAATAACTAACCCCTTTTAGATGACAGGCCTCGAGACTACCTCGACTACTGCTGCTAAAGGATTCATGTGGCTGAGAGCTGCACCAGATGGCTGATACAGACATGGAGGTTTCATCTTTCCCAGCTGTGACTTAGTTTTGTCATTTGCATTCAGTGACATTTAGCATTTAATATTACAAAACTGAAAGGATTAGAAATGAGTCCGATCACTCCTTCAAGAGGAGGCTTAGCAGAGGCAAGGCTGGTAGCTCACTGAGCACACAGATAGGTTCTGTTTGGCCTGCACAGGGTCATTTAAAAGGTAGAATGTCTTGCCAACATTCAAATATTGAGAAATTTCATGAAAAAAATCAGACTTATAGCTTCTCTTGAACCTGGCAACACTGATTTTTAATTTGTGCTCTGCAGCAGTCGCACTGTAAAAGCAGTAGCAACTGTGTTTTACAGAGGGCCAGTTTTCATGCATTTACACCAGCTCCCAGCTTCTCTGGCATATGCATTTGCCTCCATTGATCTAATGAATATTCAGGAAGTGGGAATACCTGGTAACCGAAGCAGGAAACTATCTAAAGTCTCCCTTTTTGGAGATGTCAGTGGGATCATCAATTCATAGAACTTATTTCATGTCTCTGATTTAAAACCCCGTTTAGTGGTTACAAGTCCATGGTTATTATTCCATTTCGCTATACCAAAGACACCACCAATTTAAAGAGGCATCATTATGTTATGATCGCTGAACAAAGAAAAGCTGCAACCATTTGATAATGACATCCCGTGGACTGGAAGCTTCCCAATTGCAGGGATGTTAAAATGCGGGAGAGATTGTGCATTTCAATATCAATGAAAAATGGTAATATCCTATATAAATAGCACCACACATTAATAGAATGCTTTCTCAGTTACAAATCAATTTCTATCTTGTCATAATTCCCCTTCCCATTGCCATAGCCTCTTAAATAGGCTCCAGGCCTAGCCTCACTCCCCTTCAGTCCTCCATTCTACTAGTAGGATGATATTGCTAGAATAGAAACCTGACCATGTGTCTGTCTCCCCTGTGTCACTCTCCCCATGACAGTGAGAAAGGTCCAGTTTCCTTCGCGTGAGGCCACTTGCTATCTTGCCCTTCTCTTTTCTGGTCTCGTCTCCTCTTGCCCTCCCCCTTGTGTCTATAGTAGCAATACCGAATTCATGCAGTCTTTGAGCACGCAGCCCTTTTTGTTTAACTCGCCTCATTCGATTTTCTGGCTAATAAGAGTTTAGTCATTCTTTAATTTGGCGTGATCACCACCTCTTACGGGATACCTCCCCCATGGCACACATACCACATAGTTTTCATTCCAACCTAGAGTCTTTTGAAGCTAGCCTGGTCCACCTCTGCCCCTTACTCGGCCTTGTGGTTCATTCGCATGCATGCCTGTCTAGACTGCGGCGAATGCCACTGAGATGATGGCACCTCATAAGGTGATGCCACCTTCACAGGTACATTTTGCCTACAAAATGTTTACACGATTTTTATAACTGGATGTCAACATTACAAACAGCCATTTCACATTTTAAGAAAACCAAGCCTAGAAACATGGGCCCAGCATCCCTGGGTAACCACAACCA
>NW_017731646.1:141745-143009 GCF_001890085.2 Hipposideros armiger | reverse complement strand
CATTAAAATAGCTATGAAACAGATTAGAATATTGCTATTCCTATCCCTGAAAATGTATTATTAATTAAAATTATAGATTCCTTGTTCCCATGATTTATCAATGCCAGTATAGCACCAAGACAGTACAGGTTTTGGGCCCTTTTCTCTTGTGATAATATAACCATAATGTAATGAGAACACTTTTTTAAAAACAAGTAATTTAAACAAATAATGGAGTGGTCCAGGTGGACATGACACTACCTACGCCTGTAGAAGAGCCTTCTCTGTGTATCTGCATGCTCTTACCTCAGCATCCATGTAGAGCTAAGGGTCTGGCCCTCAGAGATGGAAGAAGATCAATCCCTCAACTTCTATCAGAGGCTCAGTTAAATGAAAAAGCCAAATCAGTGCCCTAATCTTCAAAGGAAAAGGAGGTTATAACTCAATGTGTGTTTTCAAACGTCAGATTGGGTCTCCTGGGTGAATGTCTGTGGGGTGGAACTAAACGGTTGAGAACAGTTAAGTGGGACACTAGCGATCACAATGAACCCCAACCTGAAGCCGAAAAGGCTACTAGCCACAGAAAAGGAACAGACTGGAGCTTTCATCATCCCTAGGGGATTGGTGACATCTCTTGCCCCAAGCCTATGGAGTAGGAGTGGCCAAGGGATGTTGGGAAAAAGGTTTAGAGTATTAGGTTACATTCCAGGGTGTTGATGAGATTAGAAATGATTGGAAATCCCTTTGGGGAATTACAATTTCCTCTTTATTATTGGTAATGTTTGCTTAGAGTCATAAAATAATTTAAGTTGGCCTAAAGTTCAATCTTTAATGGCTAAAATGCAGTGGTCTATTGTGCTTCCTGCATTAATTAGAAATGGCATCTAATTATTGCCTAATGAGCCAAACAAAATGAGAAGCTCCCTGTGCCCTCTTTAACTTTAATCCTAGCCCACTGATCTGCCTCCTGAAGAAAGCAGTAAAGTACGTGTAACTTACAGACAAAAAGGACTGTGGCTAGGACATTGCAGCCCTTTGCAATCATTTAAGTGGCAATCCAAATTATTTAGCAGAAGCAGCTGCCACCAGCTGCAGACCGGGAAAAATGGGAAATGAGCTCTTTCAACAAAATATAGTAGAATTTGTCTAAATATTTCAAATAGAAAATCATTTTTTTTCTCTGGCTAGTATTTATTTAGCTCCTCCTATGCCCCTTGGGGGAAAAGAATTAGTGACTTTGAGAATTACAGGAAAAGAGATAAAAATAAGGGCTAGAAATCTTTAT
>NW_017731646.1:119117-140155 GCF_001890085.2 Hipposideros armiger | reverse complement strand
CACAACTGTTTGTTTAATACTGGATTACTTTTTCCGTTAATTTCTATTACACTTTTGAGGAGTGGCTTCTATAGGAGAAAAATTGTCCTAACGGGGAAAAAAGACCCCCATTTGAGAATTCTAATATTCACTACAAGAAAGATTCCTCTGCTATCACTGTATATGTCCGTACAATTACTTCAAAGAATCACTTAAAAGGACAATCAATTTACACTACCCCACACATCATTTCAAATAGCATACATTAAGTTAGGTCCCATTTTAACTGGCCCCCTCTCTGATTCCATAATAGTAAAATATCCAAGTAGCATACAGCTATGACTGTATTCTGGGAATTTTGTAGAAATCCTAACAGAAGAAATTCACTTAAAGAGGGTGTCCTGAATGGTTTAAAAAGTACAAATAACCAACATGTATTGTGCGCTACCTACATCCCAGTCTCTGCACTGACCGCTTTGCATGTGTCCTTTCATAACAATAACCTCTTCCAAGAGATGAGACACATGAGGTTCAGAGAGGTAAATACCTTGGTCAATGTCACAAAGTTAGCATGTAGTGGTGAGGGAGGATTGAGGACTTGCATCACTGATATTTTTAAGAAAAGTTGTGTGGCTATTCGTATTTCTTAAGTATAATGACAGATTAATGAATAACAAGGAGTTTCTAATAAATCTTTCAGTAGAAGGGGAAAACATTTCAATTTTTAATTGTGTTAATGAAGAAATTCCATCTTTGTTCACTTACTTATTCAAAAACATTCTTGAGTCTCTAATTATGCATGCTGCTAGAAGACCAAGTGGTACAAAGAAGAAGCTCAGATAAAGAGCAACAGTAGCTTGAAGAAAACTGATGGAATCGGGAGATCTTCATTGAGGAAGTTATCATTTGACTATCCTTCAAGGGTAGGAAGACTTTACCAGGAAGTGATGAGAGCAAAGGGTATTCTGGGAAGAAACAAGCAATGAGACAGAAGTTGGGATTCAAGGTTGTTGGGATTCAACATTTACACACAAAGAACAGTGAGAACTCTTAGCCTGGTTATTACATGGGGTGAATGAGAGGGTGGTCTAATGTGAAAATAGATGAGGCCAGAGTATGGACAGTTATAAATTCCAAGACTGGGAATCTGCTACCAATCCCTTAGTCAGGGGGAAATTATTGAGGCTTCTGAGCATAGGAGTAATATGATCAGTTCTTGCAGAGGAAAAAGGATGAGGAATATATTAGAAGGAAAAGGACCAAAACCCAGGAGACTGTTGGTGAAGCCACCACAGAAGTAGAGGCATGGAGGTGACATGGAGGAGGGCAGTGGTGGTGGGAGAGAAGAAAAAGCTGTAAGAGAGATTTGAAAAGCTATCTTGGTGAATATTTGAAGTGGGAGGAGATAAAGACAGATGGACAGAGAGGTCAGAGGTGATTAAATTTGAGCCTGAGTTATTGGAAGAATGGTGAATAAAGGAGAGAGAATTTGAAGAGGGTTTCAGTCAGGTTCTGATATATGAGCTTAAGACTAAAAAAAAAATCTGGTCAAAGTTCAGATTGGTCAGATTTGGATGTCACATGACTAGGGGAGATGGGTAATGCCACAGAATAGTATAAGTATAAAGAGAGGAGAGCTTTCCTGAAAACCTCCAAACAGGGGACAGGGATTGAGGGGAGAAGGCAAACTTTCCTATAGCAGCAATATTAAAGTTGCATAATTGAACCTGTATTAAAAGTATCTCTTCAAAATAGCTGTACTTAATGCAGTGGCTCTTAATTGGGGGTGATTTTGCTTCCATCTGCCAGTAATGCTTACTAATCTCTGCAGACATTTTTGCTGACATAACTGGGTGGGCCAGGGGGTTGCCACCACTTGTATCTACTAAGCAGAGGACAGGATGTTGGTAAACATTCAACAATGCACAGAGTGACATCCCCACCCCAGTCATAAAAAAAAAAATATTGGCCCAAAATGTCAATAGTGCTGAAGTTGAGAAACCCTGGCTTAGGAGGTGATTTATCCAATTTAGAATTGTAAATTGTTTAGGAAAATAGGATACCCAAAATACAAGGGATATCCATCCGGTATAGCCAAGTTCTCAAATCCTTAATATTTAGCTTAAGTTAAAGTTAAGTTTTAAGTCTGCAAAGAAATTAGTTTTAATCATACTTGCCCACTGATGGAAAAAGAAGTCCCATTACAAACTAAAGTCTTCAAAAAATAGATTGTAGCTAATGCTCCAAAGATCTCCCCCTTGAAGATACCAACATGAGTTGCAGAGACCCTCCACCAACAAATCGCATGAACCAATGAGTTGTTGGCCCTCACCTCATTCCAACACTGTGTTTTAAACTCAGAGACATCTCTCAGAGTTTCTTGGACTGTTCTAGGAAATTAAGAAGGCATGGCCTGAAGAATTCGATTTCATCTGTGGTTGAAGTAACATTCCTTTTGGTCCTGAAATGTCTGGCTACTACTAGCAATTCTAGAATACCTCATAAGGAGAAGTCAAGGGAGTCTCTGGATATTCTGACTGAGTCTTCTGGAATCACAAAAAAACATGAACACATTTAGGCCTCTTTGAACACCATAACCTAACACTTTAAGCAGGTACTCTAGATCAGGCTTTGTGTTATGCTCTTTACATGCATTATCTCATCTAACTCTCAGAACAACTCTAGGAGCTGGCTATTTTATGCCCATTTTACAGATGAAAAGAATGAAGCTCGGAGAGGTCACTTACTTGCTCTAGGTCATAAAATTAGTAAGAGGTAAATCCAGAACTTGAACCCAGCTCTCTCTAGTGTTACAACCAATACCTATACACAGCATTCTATCTGGCTTGTCTGACACTCCCTCAAACCCACATCCCCTGGATGTCTATGAGGAATCCTCCACTCTGGTCCTAAGATTCTGGCACCCAGCTGCACAAGAACCATTTGTTTCATGTTTCAGGGTGCCTCACTTTGCAATGAAATGTAAATGTTTCCTGGAAAGAACAAGTTCTTTGTACCAAAACTCATGATTAGAAAACCAAGCAATTTGCTTTGCTTTCAAGAAGAAAGGACTAACGTTTCTATTACAGAAACCCATCTCATATTTTTAGTTCTTTCACTTTGCTAAAAACCAGTATAACTTTAAATCTAGCTTTCTACATATACCAAGAGAATGGTCAGTTTAAAAAAAAAGACAAAAAACGAAACAAAACAAAAAAAACGAAGAAACAAAAAACTAACCAAAACAGAAATAACAACACAGCCTGACCTCACTGCTACCGAAGACTGAGAAGACTGAAAGCATCACATTGATTCTGTACTGGAAGGAGACCAAACACGACAGAAAACACAGCTGTTTTCATATAATATTTAGAATAGTCATGCTTTGAGAAGCTTCCCACAAAAAGCAGGGAATCCTTCAACTTTCCTTTGAATGACAGCTCTGCCGCAGGAACAGAGGGGATGATGCAAGCCCTGCAAAACCTGGATATTCCCCTACACACCCTAGAGGTCACAGACTATCCAGAACAGATGCCTCCATCCATCACGTGGCCTTTCTACCCTCTCCTGTGCCTTGTTTTTCCTTCCAAAGAAGAATGGGGTTAACACATCACCTGTTTAGAGTTTTTCCATACAAAGCTCAAGTATTCTTCACACAGAAATCACAGAGGCACAAGGCAAGCTATACGGTATGAATACCAGCACTCTCGCTCTCCGCAAGCCTTCTCCAAAGCCAGGAGCTACCCAGGTGGCGGCTGCCACATGGCAAAAGGCAGCCACCTCCATAGGGCAATTTTAGTAAATCTGAGGAACTAGAATAATTTTTGTTTTCTTTTTGCCTTGGACACAATTATAACCTTAAGGCAGCTAAACTGATGCCACATCTCCTCTCAATACAAGAGGGAGTTGAGGGAAGACATGGAAACGGAGATGGAAGCTTTTCACATTTGCTCAGGCAATGCTCTGATCATAGAAAGACTGATGACTGTCAGATTCTTTAATAACATTCTTTCTGCACATAAACATCATGATTTAAATTCAACTGTATTTTAATGGCATTCTTAGAATAGGTACGTGTGAGATCTGTCATATGCCTGCCTGCGAGAATAATGTTCACCTCTGCTGTCAGATGAGCACAGATAAGAGGACCCATCATACCCACCGCTCAGAACATGAGACAAAGCTTCCCAAATGAACAAAAGTAATTGTTTTATGTGCTAGAAAATGAAATGCATTTACAATGATTTATTATAGTTCGACTAGTATAAAAAAAAAAGAACACTTCACTTTTTGTGATTCACCGGAACTTTCTTTAAGTGAATGTGTCAGTAAAATATTCTTAAACTTAAAGCAATGTTGTGTTCAGTGGGACAGGGATTACTGAAGCATGCAGATTAACACTAGCTCTCATTGCTAAGACGTTCCTACGTACTAAGCGCCAGGCCTGGCATTTACATCCACACCCTCCAAGCCATCTCCCACGCGGCTGTCAGAGCAGCCTTGAGCTTCCAAGCTGGTTTTTTGTCATTCCTTTTAAAACCCTCTTAATATTGATGGGTAAAATCCAGATTCCTCAGCATGACATACAAAGCTATCTATCAATGAGTTCCTGCCTACCTCTTTTGCTGTTAGTGCCTGTAACAACTTTGAGCCTTACTGAACTTCTCGCAACCCCCTGGCATGTCATTCATTAGGTAGCACAATACCACTCATGAATATTAGAAGCATATTTATACAGAAAACACTGCATTTTATAATGATACACTCATTGCCAAAGACATACACCGAACACATTAGAATGGATGCTTCCTGTGGGTGGAAATAGGGAGATGAGATGGCTGGTGAAGAGAGAATAAAGCACTAGAACCAGAGGTTCCTTGCACAGCTTGGAATATAGGACTCCATGACTGAGAAGTGTGGTTAGCTCAGCTCTGCTCCAACAAACAAGGAAGTTGAATATGCCTTGTTAGACTAAGTAATATGTACGCACCAGGGAGCGATACTCAAGAAGGTGTCAGTAAACACTCTTCAGGTTGTAGGCAAGATACACATGACTGAACCTTGTTCTGTACTCATCTCCTTAATCTAAAAACTATTTGTCTGCTTATTCCTAAGCAATTGCAAGATTGCACACTTACTTTCCTATAAGTCAAGGCACCAGCCCAGAAAACATCCCTTAATCAACTTCTGCCCTTAGTTCCAAATGACACTGAGACCACTGCTGGTCCTAGAGATGGAATAAACTGCAAGCCTTGAGTCCCATACACAGGCTCATATTCATTTCAAAGTCACTTTTTAAAAGCAAGCCAAGTTAAATGGAACAGACATTTTAATGAGATGAGGAAGGTGAAAGGGTGGTGATTGAGGGACAATTAATGCAGGAAAAGCAAGTTGGAGCAGAGAAAGAACCTATTAAAGGGAGGTGCATGGAAGCCACAATTTCCCTCCAGAGGAAGAAGCACAACTAAGCAGGCAGTAAACAGCTCAGAACCAGAGTCAACACAGGAGTGGCCAAAAATCAAAGTTCATACCTTGATTTGGCTTTAGCTTAAGGAGCTTTAGCTTCAGTGAGTCTTCATTAGGATGGTTAAGTGCAGCAAAAAAATGGGCACACACTCCCTTAAAAAATGGCTGGGGCCCACAGAGAGGGGCTGTGGTGTGCTCCTAGACCCCAAAGTATTCTGCATAAATGCATGTCTTCGATCATATTGCCCTCTCTGCCTTTCAACCAGGAGAACTAATAAGACCATTAGGTGGCAATTGATTTGGTGTGGATCCTTACTGACAATAGAATGTTCTTAAATGGCAAAGTCCTGGAATCATTAACCTATGTGCCCTCATGATGCCCTGAATCAACAGCTGTCATAGCCTTGTGGCATCGCATCACTCCTTTGTGTATGTGCTTGTTTGTCTGAACCCATGAAACTCTAAGATCCTCATGTCCAGGGATCAAGTCTTATTCATTCATGTCTCTAGCAAGGATCATAGTCCCTGGCACCTAGCAGGAACTTAGTACACGTTTGTTGTCTAAAGAAGTCGAATCAGTCAATGAATTTAAACAAATATCACCACAATACAGATAAATCTCATGCAGCAAAGTAGAAGGTTAACTACATCTCAGTTATTATATTTTTCATCTATAATTAAACAAATGTTATTTTCAAATTACTGGATATTTAATTTTCCTTTTCCTTTCAAATAACTAACTGAGTTTCAGTTTGAGATGATAGATGGCATTTTTAATGAGAATATTGAGGGCTGAATCCCAGATAATAAACTATTATTTCCCATTGCATATATGACTCCTGGAGTATTTTACATAATTGACTTTTTCTAAAACCTGAGTCAACCAAACTGAACATCTCTGAATCATATCATGTTTTTCCTCATAGCACTAAATTTCAATTCCAGAGATGATCTGCAGTCATTTTGAATTGATCTTCAAAGAAGATGGCTCCCGAAATTAAGTTTTAAATTTTATCTGAATACTTTATGACCTGTAGATAAATATCCATAAATAAATAATGGTAAGTGCAATAAAAGAAATTATTAGTTTTAAAGGTAACACTGATGATTTACCTCATAAAGCAAAATATTCTTCTGCAATCTTTATCACTTCCTATTTTATAATTCTATACATTTGGACTTTTAAACCTTAGGCTTTTAATAATTAAGGTATACCTATATTTTATTAGTAAATAAGTTGCACTTTAAAACAATAACTGGTTTTAATACATTTATAACATAATTCTGGGATTCTGAGAACTTCAGGCAGTTTTCAAAAATGTTTAATGTATAACCAACTAGTAGCTTGGAGACAGAGAATATGGCCTATAGGTATAAAATTCTTTAAAATTTCCCTTCAGTCCAAAGTCAACGGTAGTTTAAAAGTTCCAAGGCTTTACAATTTAAGAATAGTCACTGTTTAGAAATTACCTCACCTAATTCAAATGCTAGTTGCACAATTATTTCAAAAGCTCTTCAGAATAAATGATCCTTAACTGAACAAAAATACTTCACTCTTTCTCATATAAAAACCAACTAAATTTAATCTTTTTACAAGTGAATTGCAGAAAGAAAAAATAAGTGATAGAAGAATGAGTATGCAAGAATAAGAATGCAAAAAAACCTACAATGGTTTCGACTTCAGTACAGTCCTAAATATAAATCTAAATTTGTAAATGGAACTAAGTTTATGTAAAGGCAAGCTTTGCAGAGTCTAGTTAAAACAGGGTCCTCAAAATGTAGTGGGAGAACGCATAAGGAAGCTGGACAGAAGGGACCTAAATCTCTCTGAATTAAGAGAATCCAGTTCATTTGCTTATTTTATGCTCTCCGGACCCATGTACCCCTACGAAAGCTACATTTATCAAGGAAAATTCACCTCCCTACCTAGGTCCTTTCCCAAACCCTCTTCGAGGGAAAATGACTTTTCCTCATGGACAATCTAACCCCAGACATAGGATAAAATCAGGACACACAGTTCCTTCAGGCACTCCAGTAAGAGTTTCAACAAAACCCAAGTGGGAACAGATCAGCAGCTATCACCAGAATCATTCTTTGTTAATTCCTATCATTTGATATTAGTTAAATGTACACATTTATATTCATTGTGAAGGCTTAGTAATTGAAACTAAGGATCTGTATGACTTTGATTAAATTTAGCTTTGAATCCTAGCTCTAGAAATCTATCTATCTATCTATCTATCTATCTATCTATCTATCTATCTATCTATGCATCCATCCCTCATAGACCTAGCCTTTCCCCTGGATAATCAGCAACACCCGAGGCAGCAAAAGACAATAGCTGGGACCTGACTCGTGGGGTAGGCTACAGATGATATCTTGACCTAAGTTATGTTTTCAGTTCCTGAGTCCTAATGTGGATCAACTCCCTGGCTACTTTTCAATGAGACAGAGAGGGACACCAAAGCAGACCTCAAGACCTGCAGAAGTGACTTATTACCTTTACCTCACCTCCAACCAATCAGCTCCCAGCACGACCATGAACCCCTAACCCACTGTGTCTTGTGATTTT
Organism: Hipposideros armiger; assembly: GCF_001890085.2. Lineage (NCBI taxonomy): Eukaryota > Metazoa > Chordata > Mammalia > Chiroptera > Hipposideridae > Hipposideros > Hipposideros armiger. Next base: position 132,138 of record NW_017731646.1, on the reverse strand, counting down.
GTTTTATATGATCTGTAACCTACCTGCTATTGGGGTATCAGGTCTTTAGAGCATTAGCTCCCCACATTCTGGATGGTCAACTCAGTATTACACTATTTTTCTTTCTATACTGCAAACTCCTTCTCATGCATTTCTTTCAGCCAGTACATGGACTCAAATATTGGGGCCCGGTAGCATATGTAAACATGTATGTAAATCATTCTATAGAATGAGATAAATTATTCTGGAAAAAGTCTTTGGTTGTCATTCTTCAATAAATAATCTTTTCCATTATTGCTAGGAAGAGATCCTGCCTGAGATATGTAAAAGCAAATCATATATGCAGTCAACATGACCTAGTGGGTGAAGGAGGCAAGTCATACCTCTTACAAATGATCCCTGAACAGGGATGATTAAGAAAATAATTAGTCACAAGGCTGTTAAATCTTTTTCTAGCATGTGGATTTTGATTATTGGTAAGTTTAGATTACAAATTGTAAATTTTCCCAATGGTAAATAAAATTTCTTATCTAAAATGATGGTCATGGAGTTTATGAACACAAGGGCAGAGACACTTTAATCTGCTTTGGCTTTCAAGGGTTGTTTTTCCCCTGAAAATTAACTGGTAATTTTAATTCATGTACAGTCAACCAAATTTAATTTAAATATGCAGTTCAAATTTTTATCAAGAGAATTATCAGGACATGTTAAAAAGTGATGTTAAAATAACCTCATTTGCTTTTGATTTCAACATTTACAACCTTGTATATTTTCATAACATCCCTCTCAAGCTAATTTAAAATAGGTTGCAAAAGTTTAAATAGGTCACCTTCTTAAAGTGATTTTGAAGTTTGGCGGTTTCTCTAAAATACTCAAAAGAATAAAGTACCTCATTTATCCAGTGACAACATAAATTATATTATTTTCTTCAGTAATTTATCTGTGACATCCACCACTACATTATCAATAACCAAGAAGCAGACACTAAATTAAATATTTTAACAAAGAAGGAAAAAATAAAACATTTATTTAATTTTTTCTTTTTTTTTTTGAGAAGAAAGCTAGGACAAAAAGATTATCACTGCAAGGATTATCTACACTTTTCATCAGTGACTTCATTTTTACGAAAGAGGTGAGTGAGTCATGCTCTCAGACAAGGCAAAACTTCAGATTGCAAGAAGGGAAAATGTAAGCGTCTTAACCTGGCCAGGCTCAATGTGCTCTTTTGCTCTCGTATTTTTCACTTTTATTAATGATAGCAATTCTATCTTGTTTCATAAATCTTATGAGCAAAGCAATCTCATGACTCAGGCATAAGCATACAATTGGTCTATCATTTCTATGAGGATGAAATGAAAGTTGAAAAAGTAGAGACAAAGGGCCAACTACGGTTTTTTAAAAAGTTAGTTGTGAAGTCTCCCTTCAGCGATCATATTTCAAAAGCATAGGGGAAGGCACAGTGTCAAAGGGGGGCTGTCCCCCAATCCTGCTCTCTGCTGTGCACTGGACTGCATTCTGCAACCCGTTTCCTCTCACTGAACCCACTGGGTTGAAGATCTTTCTACCTACATGCTTTGAGCTTCACTGTCCCACTTTCATCCTTGCCTCATCTTTTAGATTTCTCTCTTGGCAGCGTTTCCTTAGCTAAAGTCTTGGCTTTCCCTTGACAATAATGTGTGTTTTTATAACCTGCTTATGCTAACTTAGGTGCCTCGGGTGAATTCTGCTTTTACCCAGTAGAGCTATAGGACTCTTGTTCACCCCCCTCCCCCACCACGCCATTCTGCTTCCACGGGCAATGCTGCACCAATATAAGTAGCACCTGTGAGTGTAACAAGACAGATGGAATGAGAAAGAGAGGCAATGTAATTTTCTCACAGGATAGAGTATGATCACAGCTGAATTCCCTAACTATTCTTAGAGCTCTGCAAAAGAGATCATTCGAAGTCATCTAAATCAAGTGTATTATGCATTAATATATTTCAATGAAAAGTGTACTGGTCTTACTGCAAATTATTTCCTTTTACTATTTTTGGTTTTATTTAGGCTCCCATTTGATAACATAAGTTTATAATCTTTATTTATTTAGGACTTATACATACAATTTTTAAGTGGCCAATAAGAATTTTAAAACTAAAAGCCTATTGACATACAGATGGCTATAAGATATACAAAAAGATGCTCAATGTCACTAATCATCAGAGAAATGCAAATAAAAACCACAATGAGGTATCACCTCACACCTGTCAGAATGGCTACCATCAGTAAATCAACAAACAAGTGTTTGTTAAGGAAAGGGAACCCTCTTACGCTGTAGGTGGGCTTGCAAATTGGTGCAGCCACTATGGAAAACAGTATGGCGGTTCCTCAAGAAATTAAAAATAGAACTATCCTATGATCAAGCAATTCCACTTATGAATATTTATCCAAAGAAATCCAAAACACTAATTCAAAAAGACATATGCAGGCCAGCCGGGTGGCACAGTTGGTTAAGAGTGCAAGCTCTGAGCAACAGGGTTGCCTGATTGATTCCCACATGCGCCAGTGAGCTGCGCCCGAGCTGAGCTGCCACTGAGCTGCTAATAGTCAGCGGATGGCTCAGCTGGTGAAAGTACATGCTCTTAACAAGGTTGCCGGTTTGACTCCTGTGTGGGATGGTGGGCTATGCGCCCCTCCCCCTCCCCCAGCAACTAGATTGAAAGCAGTGCCTGGACTTGGAGCTGAGCTGTGTCCTCCACAATTAAGATTGAAGGACAACTTGAATTGGAGCAGATGGGCCCTGGAAAAATGCAATGTTCCCCTTCCCCAATTTCCCAACACTGTTCCCTTCCTCAATTCCCCAATAAAATTCTGAAAAAAAAATCATATATATATATATAAAATCATATATTTTTATATATATATATATATAAATCATATATATATATATATAAAATCACACATATATATACATATATATATATATATATATATATATATATATATATATATATATATATTCGCTGTAGTACTATTTACAATAGCCAAGATATGGAAGCAACCTAAGTGCCCATCAATAGGTGATTGGATAAAGAAGAAGTACATATATACAATGGAATATTACTTGGCCATAAAAATAATAAAATCTTACCATTTGAGACAACATGGATGAACCAAGAGGGTATTATGCTAAGTGAAATATGTCAGACAGAGAAAGACAAATACCATATGATATCACTGACCTGTGGAATCTAAAAAATAAAACAAATGGACAAACGTATATAATTATATATTTGTTCTCTGTATCTATGGAAACAAACTCATAGATACAGAGAACAAATATATAATTATATATTATATATATTACATATGTTATATATAATTATGTATAATTATATATATATATATATAATTAATATTAATTCTGGTTCAAAATTATTGACACATATATATGTCATGACTCTGGAAACCCTAAGGTGAAAATAAAAAGTGAAAATATTTGTGACATCCTGAACCTTTTAAGCTTTTCCCTCTAATTTAATATCTCACATCAATGTAAAAAAGAATACAAAAAAATGCATATGCCTTAATGAAGCTATTTAAAATTATGCATGGATATATCCACAAATAATTAGGAAGTTTTGTGCAAAACTAAATGTGATGGTATTAAAGGTGATTTTTTTTCATGAAATTTACCCTTTATAAATAAAATATTTAACATGAGGTTTGTAGTTATAAAAGCCCATGAGTCATCTATGTAATTCTTAACTTCTCTACTAGAGTGTAACATGCTACCATTTCTATTTCATTTATGGCATCAAGACAACTGTGAGCACTCTACATACATTTATTTGAATACATGAGTGAACAGATAGGTGAGTGAATAAATGGATAAATACAAACCAATAAACAAACTTTCCACCATTTTCAAGAAAGAAAGCTGATCACTTTAAAAAGAACAAGAGTGGAATTGCTGGGTCATAAGGTAGTTCCATTTCCAGTGAATGTCAACTACAATTTTATATATATTTTCACAGGATGTGGATTACAGCATAGGGAATAGAGTCGATGGAATTGTAACGACTATATGCTATGTCAGAGGGGTAGCAGATTTGGGGAGGGGGATTATCATTTTGTGAGGGGTGTAAGTATCTAACTATTACATTGTTTTATATACCGAAAACTAATAAAAAGAAATCTATTCAAGTTAAAAAAAACTAGAACAACACAGGACATCGAATATAACCTAATCATCAATTAGTATGTCCCTTCAGGGACTTAAATTTACATATAAGTTCAAAAGTCTAAAGATCTTAAAACAAATATTTTCCCAGGGAAGCCCACTCAACAATGGAGGAAGGTGCTGTGTCAACCATCAAGGGTTGGCATCTTAGTCCTCTGCTTATACCAGAATCCAAGACAGTGGGTGACACACACCACTTCTCCATACATGTCTGTGGCAGAAAAGATGAAATGTGGGTGGCAATGATGTCCCTTTCAGTGCCTTTCGAATGAAGAGAAATCACTGATATTCCTCCGAATATCAGTTACTTTAACAAAAATCAAACTCGGGCTATCTCAGCCCTTCCAATCTACATTTTTTTCAAATACACAGAGCCTAAAAGTAATTAATGCATAATTTTAAAGGCAGACATATGGCTCGATTTAAGCATTAAATTCCACAAAAATCAATTAAAAGAAATACTTCAAATATATTTTAATGATCCAAATTTATGATTGTCAAAAGGCTAAGGCAGGACATAAAATTTTCATATTATGCTACTAAAGAGATAAAAAAATACTATTTTTTTCTGAAGTTAGTCTTATTTGTACCATTAAGATAATAAGGTAAGCTCTATGACTGATACTTTGAGGGCGACACAATGCAGGTGAGGACAGACCGTCCTGGGTGTTATTGTAAGATTGACTGATCGGACCCACCCAGTGTTAGCATGTTCTAGGCTATGTATTTATGGTGTGATGGAAATAAAATTCACTGCAATTGCATATGTTTCTTTATGCCCCTGCCAAGCACAGATTTTGGTGGCTGTTAGGAATATACAATATATCCACTGTGGTTTCTGTATTTTCTTTTCTTAAGAACCTGCAAGTTATTCTAAAACATATTTTGTGTAATGTTTAAACATTATTCCTTATAAAATAGCATATTTTCAAGAGAAACACAAGATCTCAAACAATTGAAAAGTATTACTTCAAAGGCAGATAAAGAAAAGATACTGAAAAAAAAAGCAAAAGCTATGTATAGGTTTAAAAAATACAGATTGATTAAAATCTTACTAGAAACTCCAGACACTGTAAGGCACCAAGGAGATAGGTACTGTAAAGACATATGATTGAGAAGAAAGTTTCACTTGCTTTGGCTAACTTTAAAGAAAAGTGAAACAGTGTGTCTACAAATATCAAGAAAGAAACCATGATTTTACATAGAAAAAAAATCAGTTGTTTCTCAGCCTTTTTGCCATTATTTCATTAAAAAACATTTCTTGTATTTTTCTGATCACAAATATAATATGTTTCTTACTAAATATTCAAAGAATACACAAAAGCATAAAGAAGAAAATAATTTAATCACCGAAGATAATACTGTTAACAGAGATTTTTCAAACTGTCATCCCTTTTGTGACCACATAATAAACAGAGCTCCTATATTCAATTAACAAATGCAATGCATATTTACATTAGATAACTTGACAGGTAGATGAGTGATTCTTTAAAAGTTCTGAGTTTATTTCACTTATAATTTTCAGTTTTATATATATACAAACCACAGGCACATTAATTCTGAGATTCTTTCCTTAGAGTTCCCCATGATAACATAAGAAGCAATGTGACATTTTCTTAATTTAAATGACATTTGGACTGTAAGTTTCATGATGGAATCCAAATCTGCATATGTGGTGCCTCAAGTTTTAGATATTCACTGTTACATAAATCTCTGAGAGAAGCATGATTTTAGACCCTAAGGACAACAGCAGGGGACTTCTGGCACTTTCCCTGGGGCCTGGATAGCACGTCTCCTACTCCTCCCTACCATGGAGTGTCTCCGCTGAGACCACCACTGGACCCCACCTGGCACCCACACACATGCAACCCCCAAGTGTGGGAAAGTTAACACTCCTGAATGCTGGTCTGTGACCAAGTCAAGAGCCAGAAGACAACTTCTTCCCCTTTGCTCAGCCCCCACCCCTGCCTGATGGATTGTCCTGAGAAGCTGTTTATAAGGTTTCGGAGGGGATAGTCCCATGGGATTGAGCAGTTACATTTAGTGTTTGCCAACACAATAACACATCTTCATATTGGCTCTCCATTTTCTAGTTCATTCCTCTTGTCCCTCACTCTTAAGGACTGGAATTTAATTGCCTAATTAGGTGATAGCTCATAAGAATTTTGCCTCAGGCTCTGATTTCTGGCTAGGGACTATTTTATGGCAAGAAGATGCAAAAATGTTTGCCTGATCATGGGACTCACTGGTCTTACTACTAAGATTAGAAGTGGGTGGCCCAATAGTACAATGAAATGGCCAGTTATAGGATCACTTTAGGCACCAACCAATTCAGGGAAAATTCGATGGAGTTGGGGGGAGGGGTGTCTATCTTCCAAAATAAGGTTTATGTATTGAACCAATGATATATGTATGGTACAGTGCAGACCTGAAATGCATGGGTCTGGGAATCCAGGGATGGAGGTAGGCTTGACCCTCCTTACCAATACTCCCAGTGATCCACTTACACAATATCTACTTCCTGTTCCCACAAACTTAGGCTCTGCCAGGGTAGAATATTGGGTTCCCAGGGAGATATTGCTTCCACCAGGAGACATAGTAATATTCCTACTAAATTTTAGGGTCCTCATGCTTGAGGTTCAACAGGCAAATAAATGAGTTACTGTATTATCGGGGGTAATCAATCATGATTACATTAAGGGGCTAGAGTTTTTGCTACACCATGAAGGTGAGGAGGAGTACAAATGTGGGGTGATTTGCTGGGCAGCTCACAGTGCATCTGTGATAACGGTGACTATGCAACTGCAGCAGCTACAGGTCCAAAACAGCAAGGCATCTAAAGGTTCAGATCCTCAGAGAATAAGACATGGAACTACTCACCAATGGAACTACTCACTAGCAACCAAGATTGGCTGAATTGTGTCCAGAGTAAGAAAAAATCTAAACTTGATGGAGGGAGAAATTTACAGTGAATATGAACTCTAGCTTTGAGGTTGCCTGCAACCATGGAGACTATTCCTTGTTTCACTAACCCTCTTGCCTTACAGTCTTACAGCAATTGTGACAGGTCACTGCCTTGAAGAGGCTACTGTGACTGTTAAGTGAAGAGGACATCTTATATTCACAAAAAAACCAAGGCCCCATATGAAAGCTGAATTGTTTAACTCATGTCTCGGTTTCAGCCTCTCTTCTCTCACTGTGAGCTTCCCTTTTGACACTGGACTGCCAGACCTCACTCAGTACCCACATATGTGCAAACTAGAAGTATAGGGTAGTTAACACACTGTGGACTCACCTGTGACCAATAGGAGGCAAGAGCTGGCAGATAAATATTTTCCCCTTTTTCTTCTGCAGTGAAAAGCCTCGAGAGACATTTATTGCTCTTGTAGGACAACCCTCCGAGGTTGAGCAATCCGTGGCCCGTAGTGGCAGACCGCTCAGTAATGCACCGTTCATCGGCTCTCCCTCCTTTCCTGCCTTGCTCCCCTTGTTATGTGTGCCTTCTCTTTGGGATTGTACCCCCTAACAAAGTAATAGCAGATAAACCATCATCCCATGCTCTGCTATGAGGGGAAGGGAGAATATGAGAGCTTGGAACCAGAAATAGAAAGGATTTTCACAAATCAATACACAAAAGAGGCAGGCATCATAATAGAAAAGTGGGCAAAAGGTTTGAATGAGACTTCATAAAAGAGGAAGCTACATAGGCAATAAATATATGAAACTGTTCAATGTCATTTGTAATCAGAAACATGGAACTTTAAATAATGGAGGCAAAAAAAATCCTTTTAAATAATTGAGGCGAAGTCTCAAAATACTGTGTTTTAGTAAAGATGTGAATCAATGAAGACTCATACATGTTAGTGGGAGTATAAGTAGATAAAATCTCCTTGGGAAAAACTTAGCATTATTTAATTAAGTTAAAACATGCATCCCCTATGAGCATCAATTCCAATTCTGATTACCCGTCCTATGTGTACCAGGTTTCAAAATAAGATGTTCAGAGCATCACTATTTGTAATAGCCAAAACCTGAGACAACCCAACTTTCCATGAACAGTAAAACAGAAAAATAAATTGTGGTATATTTTTATAATAGGATACTACATAGAAATGAAAACACATAGATACAAGCATACTGAAAACATAACCAGAATGGTATTCACTGCATAATTTACTTTATATAAAATTCAAAACAGGCAAAGCTAAACTATATTATTTAGGAATGCACACATAGTGGTAAAATTGTAAAGAAAAGCAAAAAAATTGATTACTGTAGAAAGGAAAAGGATATGATTTTTAAAAGGCATGCAGGACGCTCCTGGAGTGCTGGCAATTTTCCATTTTTCTACATTTGTGCATTAAAAAGGTTAAAATGAAAATTTTAATTTGCTTTTTATATGAGATGGCCACTTTTTGAATATACATCATCTCTCACAGTAAGAACAGTAAATGCTATATTTGAAAAACAAAAATGTCAAAATAATATAACAGTCACAGTAAATATTATATGTTTGAAAAATAACTTTTCTTAATATCTAATAATGCTTTCCATCACATTGACAGTATTAAAATTCAAAACACAATAAATGAAATCTACATTATTCAAGATTTCATATCAACTATAATATGAAAGTTGCAGTATCTATTTGAGTATTAATCAAAGCCTTTGTGTTGATCTCTTCCAAATTCCAACTGTATTCACTACTACAATCACTCAATTCCACACCAACTTTTCCTGGGACTTTCTTACTGTCCTGTCTCATCTGACTTGATTCATCCTCCCTACATAGTCTGTCTATTCTGAGCAGAATTCAGGTTTTTTCCTAGCGGTCTGTTTACACTTTTGGAAGGATGGAGGGAAAGTGCAATGGTCTTCTGTCTGTGGTAAGCTCTGGGAACCTGACATAAAGAAAAATTTTAAAACTAATGAAGATTCAGTGAGGCCATTCTTAGAAAAAGATGCTAGTATCCCCATTAATTAGCAATCTTTTAACAAAGAGGTCATGGAATTTGATTACCTGTGACTTCCACAAACGTCTCAGAAAGACTCAGAAAGGCTAAATGCATTTGCAGAGGGAAGAGGAAAAAAGAGAGGGGAGGGGGAAGGAGGAGGGGAACCATAAGCATAGGGAATGGATGAACTTGACTAAAAACAGCAGACACTTGAACTTTAAAGAGGTCCACCTCTTTAATGTTCATACATTGAACTTTGAGATCACTATTGAATATATAACAAATAGCATACAGCTTAGGTCCTGAGGAAATGAATTTGAGTTCTGACTTTGAAACTTAATAGATGCGATTTTGGGCAAACTTCTTGAACATTCTGAGCATCACCTGTAATGGGGGCCACAAAGGTTTGTTAAATAGAATAAGGTATGTAAAACTATGCTATATAACTTATAAAAGTACTACATTAATGCTCATGATTATTATGCTAATTTAATTTCGTATTTATGATTTCTATAATATGGATACACACGCAAAAATTAGTCAACTGTACACTATCAAGTAAAGATTCTCTATGTGGTACGGTGAGATGCCAAATGGCACAGCTATGGGATAGTGGACAAAGGTTTTACTCTCTCTGAAGCTCCATTTCTTTATATTCATCAAGAGAAAATACTACAAATTACCTCAAAAGAACTTTATGATGATTAAATGAGATGACACATGCTACTTTGTACAGAACCCAGAATCCTCTGACTGTTAGATGGCACCATCATTATTGGTATATGAATGTAATGGCATGTCGCATAGCTCTAGTTTTTCTTACAGGAGTTTGTCCCCAGCTTGATAACATACACTTTGTATTTTGCTTACACATCAACATAGGCTGTGAAAGATTCTGGCTAATGTTCCATTTATGCCAAGCTAGTGGATGGCAGCATCACAGCAACGCTGTTAACAGTGAGGCCAACAGTGATGAAGGGTCCTCCGCAAAGACTGTTGAAACTCTTATTATGGGTTTACTTTATCAGAAAAATGGATGAGCACATGTAAATGCCAATGGCAATTCTCCCAAAGACTGCCCTGCCATCACAAGGGCACCTACGCAATGACAGAACAGAGATTTATCTGCTGATGAAAACACTAATTTTGTCATTTGACCATAATAGCCTTGACAAGAAAGATAAACAACTCACCTTTAAGGGGAACTACCATAAAAATAGATGAATATACTCCTTAATTCTAAGAGCAGAGAGCTAGAATTACAGTCATGAAAAAAAAATAGGAAAGGTAGGAGGAATTATGTAACTACATGAAAGGCATGCACTTTGAATGCATTAAGAAATTGCATCCACTGGAGCCATGCTCACACCACAGTAGATGACATTGATTTGCATGGCAACCTCATGAGGTATGTTTATAGATGTTTTAGAAAAGCTAATCATTTTGCTAATAGCACATGACACATTGTTACTGAACAATTAAGTTAGTAAAGTACCAGGGCATTCTTATTTTATGAAAATCACACTGGCAACCTGTGAATTGTGTAAGCATATCAGACACTGTGAAAAGTATGAATTGAGTAGGATTCACTATAATGCACAATGAGATACACGGATATCTCAGATGTGTGTGTTTTTCATTTCCAAATTGTATATAAGCTGTTCATTAGTATATTTTTTTCTGCACATTCTGCGAAAGTATAGTATTTTTTTCCTTCCGGTGTACCATTATCATTTTAAGACAATTTTCATTTGTTTCAATTCCTTGGAGTCATTCTTTTTTTTTTTTTAATGCTCCAGGCAAAAGAACAGTATGTGATATAACTCTTAACTTTAGTAACATTCCATATGTACCATGCATGCAATGTTAAAAAGTTATACATTATCCAATATTCCCAGGCTGTTCAACATGTGACATAGTTATAGATTCAACTGATAAACAATTAAGTTCTGTATGCAAATTGTGAGACAGCCCTACTTTTTTTTTTTCCTTGAATGAGGGAGATACAATAAAGATTTCTTTTTTCGTGGCTTAAAAAAAGGTAAAGAAATCAGGAGCAAAACAAAAATATAAATTAGGAGGCCAAAAAAAAAATCTGACTACACTCTTGTTTATTTCCCATAGGGATCATTCGTATGTTTAACTTCCAAATTAGCAAAAATAACATCAGGAAGAAGAGGCAATAATGCCATCAATGTTTCTCCCTTCCTTGGTACCCTTTTGCCAGTTAAGAGCCTTTAAACCTACAGTTCTCCCACAGTGCTGCGAAGCACTTGCAGCTCTAAACTTAGTGTCCTTGTGGAATGGGGGAGGGAGGTAGAGCAGAATGGGCTGAGACCAGGGCTGTGCCCAGATCTAAAGAGGGCTCCTGTCCATGCCTGGTATAGAGTCTGCACAGGGATAACCTCAAGGTTAGGAGAACCCAAATCTGAAATGACAAATGAGAAACAGGGAAAGATTCTGAGCAAGGGCTGTGATGGGGAGACTAAACAACTTTTTAGTTTCCCATCAATTCACGTTTATATTTCTCATATTACCCAATACAGTGCCTTGCAATATCAGACTACCAGTGAAGGTCTTTTGAATGAATATGTTGAATCATGTTTATTTGACAAACCCACATTTATATATAAGTTAAAAAAATACATCAAAACCACATATAAAATAGTTTTTGCCTACAAATATCCATGAATGTAAGTATTGAAAATCTCCTGGCTTACAGTTATAAATGAGATATAAAGTGCATCACTCAAATAACTGATTGTGATAATAACAGGTTTAAAGAGAGGAGAGAGACCGTGGTCTTCACTTAGCAGTCACCATGTTATTAATTTAATTATTTAATTACATATTAAAGTTTAACCATATTTGAAATGTTATGCCTATTTTATGAAAGCCTCCCAAATTACCTATTTTAAACATTCATAGCCAATTCACAGAAATAAAAAGATTTTTCAAGTGAAATAGAATAACAAGAAAAGGAAACAACCTAAATACTCGGGAGTATAAGCACAGATCATTCAAGTATGTCATATTTTTTAAATGGAATTTCCTATAGCAATTGAAAGAATCAACTACTGTATTTCACCAACTCCAAGGTGTATTTTTTCCACATTTTACTATATGAAATGGGGCTGCTTCTCACAATGAATTGCACCATAAAATTTCTCTTGTTTAGGCAGTCGGCATGCTTGTGTGCCATTGGTTAGGCATGTAAAACAGGCACTGTTATTCCTGATGGCACACCTGGACAGCTACAATCCTATAATATTGCTCTCAACAAACCACTCAAGACTTGAAGAATGAATATGATGTATAATTGTTATCTGAAAACCTTCCATTCACCTTTTGGACAGATCAAGAAAGTGCCAGCACCAAAACCAATACAATGGGGTCAGCAGCTTGGAAGAAAATATTGGAGATAATAGAGTATTATTTAAAGAACTGCTCTTTCCTCAGTACTTTTGGGCACAGAGGACAATACTGTTTAGAAAAACACAATCGAAAGTAACTAAGTCCAGCAGAATTCAAGAATTTTAACTGAATGTGAAAAGGTTTTAGGAATATCTTAACTAGTTAATTTTTGTGTTTTCCTTTCTATATACACAGAGTCATAAGCGATAAAAATCTACATCTAAATAAGTCATCGAGAGCTCTTTCATTAAGTGTGTCAGTTTAATTGGCAATGTTTTCTTCTATCTTACTGATACAAAAATATTGATAGGCAAATATGGTAGGCCTATATGAAAATACAAGGCTAGATCTCCAAAGCATATCCTGGGTATTTATTGGAAACAAACAAACAAACAAACACTAATTTAAGAAAATATATACATTCTTATGTCCATTGCAGTATTATTTACAA
>NW_017731646.1:117013-117782 GCF_001890085.2 Hipposideros armiger | reverse complement strand
CTATCAATCTTCTTTATTTTGTAGTTGGAACTTTTTCAATTTCCACATTAGCCTCCAAATTTTCAAAAGTAAAATAACATAAGGGTACTAAGCAAACACTTGTATTTTAAATGCCAGATAAAATAATCAAGCGAGAACTCGAACATCAGCGCCATCTAGTAGTATGAGCCAAACAGGCCTGTATTTGCCTTGTCTCTCGACTCTTTTTGGAGAAAACAAATGCAATGAAGAAAACATGAAATAAACCAAGATTTTATTGCCCTAATTCCAGGACATGTCAATTTTAGATGACAGCTCTTTGTGAGAAGCAGCCATTTATTCATTGTCTATCTTGATGCATGTAAGCTGTAAACATGACTATAAACCCTTATAAACTTGACTTTTCAGCCAAAGTGTTGTAATCTCCTCATGTTCCAAAACAGTCTCTTTGAGTATTTAGTGAGTAAGCTTAATCCTTTCCTTCTGAAATGTTATTATCCTCTTCCTTCTAGAGAAAGATGAATGAGGTAAAGATGTGTGCTTTACAATTTAGTATGGAAACAGGGCTCATGAAAGACAGCACAGATTTGGGTGGGGAGGAGAATGCAGCTGGAAAGAGCTATATTTTATCCTATGTACTGTATCAGTTAGGTTTGCGTTGCAGGAAAAACAAATATTCTAGCTATGTTAAGCTAAAAAAGCTAATACAGGAAATTGGGAGTTTGCAAAATCATTGGCAAGACTGGAGTAGGCTTTAGGCTAACCCACCAGGAGTGAGTCCCATAAAAGA
>NW_017731646.1:114256-115635 GCF_001890085.2 Hipposideros armiger | reverse complement strand
TGTCCATCAATAGAGGAATGGATAAAGAAGATATGAAACACACACACACACACACACACTGAATTATTATTCAGCCATAAAAAAGAATGAAATCTTGCCACTTGTGACAACATGGGTGCACCTAGAAGGTATTATGCTAAGTGAAATAAGTCAAACACAGAAAGATAAACCCTGCATGATTTCACTTCTTTGGGGAATCTAAAAAACAAAACAAATGAACAAATGAAGCAAAACAGAAACAGACTCATACATCGAGAGGATAACTTGTTGGTTGCCAAAGGTAGGAGGATGGAGGATAGGTGAAATAAGTGAAGGAGATTAAGATATACAAACTTCCAGTTATAGAATAAATAAGTCACAGGGATGCAATATACAGCATAAGAAATATTTTCAATAATATTACAATAACTTGTATGGTGATAGATGCTAACTAGACACATTGTAGTGATCATTTCATAGTGTTTAAAATATGTAATCATATAGATGTACATTTAAAACTAATATATTGTTTATGTTGTTGTCAACTATATTGACATACATTTTATTTAAACTATATCAAATGTTGACTATATTGTATGTCAACTATACTGCATGTCAACTATAATTCAAATTTTTTAAAATGTATATTGTTGAAGGAAAAATGCACTTTGCAAAAATATACATACAGTATGATTCTATTCATAAAAAAAAGAATGCACATAAAATTATAACCTACATTTTTGTCACTACATATACATGCAGATCAAAATGTAAAAAAATGAATTGAAAAGAAACACACAAAGCTAGTAATTATAGAAGTTAATTTGGGCCAGGTGGAGGTAAGAAAATTAGAATTAGAGGTCATAGAAAAGTGTGATTTAACTTAATCATTCATAAAGCTCTACTTCTAAAATGGGAAATATACTCTTACATTATTGATCATTTTACAAGCACCTAGAAAAACTGACCAAAAGCAAATATATATATATATACACACCAGGAGGGTGCCAAAAAATATATACAATTGGACACTTTGGTCAACGTGGCTCAAGCAGTAGTTTGCCATCTTCAGAAGTATTTGGACGTTGATGGTAACCACTTTCAGCACCTCTTGTAATTGCAGAAGTCAAACGTGACTTGTGTTCATCTTTTGTTATTGGTATATGTTGGGTATTGCAATTTTAATAGCTCTATCCCTTCTTAAAATGTGTATACTTTTTGGGCACTATACACACACACACACACACACACACACACACACACACAAAATCAATGGTGGCTAGTGACACTATCAATCTTCTTTAGTTTGTAGTTGGAACTTTTTCAATTTCCACATTAGCCTCCAAATTTTCAAAAGTAAAATAACATAAGGGTACTAAGCAAACACTTGTATTTTAAAT
>NW_017731646.1:103835-105066 GCF_001890085.2 Hipposideros armiger | reverse complement strand
GGAGGCCCTCAAACAATGAAATCCCAACACCCATCTCTAATTAAAACAAAAACAAAACTGATAACAAACTAAGAAATGTTCTTGATTCAATATGGAAGTTACAAGAAGAGTAATCATCATATTTATGGTGGAAACAAGTTAAAATAAGAAAAGGACACCCCTACCTCTTCTATTATTCAACAGTGTACTGGACTTTTTTTTTTTAATTTAGTTGGCTTATAAATCAAGAAAAAAAACAGGATTGATATAATATTTAAAAGGAAATAAATAAATTTTAAGACAGAAACTGATAGTTGCCTACTCAATCATACTTTTTTCCTTAGTAAAAAAAATCAGTTTGCCCAACAGATAGACAAATGTTAAAAGTTATTTCACATGTAGTGTTGGCAAGGTAATAAAGGAACATACTCCCATATTAGAGGGTATAAATTGGCATAACCTTTTTGGAGGACTGTCTTTCCTTGCCTTTTTAAATTTCAAATGTGCAAACATATTGACCCAAGAACATTTCTTATCAGAATCCACCCTCGACACATCCTTACATATATGCAGAGAGACATATAAGAGAATAGTCATTGTGAATATTTGTCATAGTCTAACTGTGGAATCAACCTAAATGACCACCAGGAAGGGAGCAGTTAAATTAAGTAAACTTCCATACTAGTTATTCATTCACAAATATTTACTGACCACCAATTATGTATCAGCCAGTGTTTTAGGTCAGGGAGACACATTAGTGAACAATCTTTGAATGTAAGGTCTAAATTCTAGTGGAGGAAGACAGTGAATAAATAAATCTATTATATGTATGCCAGGTACTGTAAGTGTTAGAAAGAAAAATCAAGCAGGTTAAGGGGGGTGGGGGGTTGCGGGGAGGGGAGAGAGAGAGAGAGAGAGAGAGAGAGAGAGAGAGAGAGAGAGAGAGAGAGAGAATGAGAATGGTAGAATGCAGGAGATGGAGAGAAACAGCAGAGAGTTTTTGATGAGGCATGTTTGGATAGAGAAGTGAAAGAAGTAAGGGCATGAGGCAAGTAAATACCTAGTATTGGAGCTTTTCAGGCAGGAGACATATTGATAGATGGAACTGTATTCAGTATGTTCTAGAAACATCAAGGCAGATCAAGTGTGACTAGAAAGAAGTAGGTAGGGAGAATGAGACGTGGGGGCCATACTCTATGGATCCCATACTTAGGGTTGCATTCTAAGTTGATTGGATACCTTGCAGCTGTTA
>NW_017731646.1:96957-101905 GCF_001890085.2 Hipposideros armiger | reverse complement strand
CTATTAAACGAGCAATAAAGAAACCCCAGTGACACATGGATGATGGTGTCCATTTTGTTCTGTATCTTTTTCACAGCCTTAAATACAGAGCATATATGAGTTTCTATGGCACATTTAGATGACCAGTGTCCTAGTAAGAAAACTTGGGCACTAAACAAAGAGGGGAAAATGGTGAATAAGAGAGGGAAAAAAATGAAGCAAGGACCAAGGATAAGCCCAATCAAAATTTAAGACATAATCTTGTCAATAATTAGGATGATTCTGCTTTTCTATGAATTTACTTCTATAGTAAGAATAAAAATTCATATGCAATAAATAGGCACTGCACAAACACTGTGATTGAAACACTATGATCATTTTATTAACCACTGAGAGATACTCCCACCTACTGCTTGCTCTGATCACATACCCCTCTAACTTCCAGTTCCTCGCTCTCATCTCCTTCCACTATCCAGTCTAATCAGAGCCATTTGGATTACTGAAGCAATGTGGTAGAAGGACCCAAATAGACCATGGTGCACATGCAGATGACTGGTCCATTCTGCTTTAACAACTATCCATTGGCTAAATTGCCTTGAATGCACCATGGGCCAGCCCCTTGCCACGTGATTTCTCTTCATCGTGCCTTTGAATTTTCATGTGTGGGAGACACTATTATGATCTTTATCTTAATAGTGAAGAAACTGAAATGCAGAGAGGTTTATTAACATGCCCAGGGTCCTTTGGTTTCAAATATGGTATTTATGTTTTATCCAAATTCCATGATCATTAACACTACTATATATATATATATATATATATATATTTTTTTTTTTTCCACAGACTTTTATTCATTCAACAATTATTAATAATTACTATATGCTAGGCACTGTGCTTGGCACTCAGAAATCCAGGTTGTGACGTGGAGAAATTGGATAAGATTTATCCAAATTGAGATTTTTCTAGGCTGGTGAAATGAAGACTGATGGGGAATTGAAGATACTTGCAAGAGAGTCATGGAAGGCATTGTTCATGCGATTTAAGAGGAATGAGAAAGGAAGGAGACAGGGAGTAGGTGATAGGAAATAAGGGAATAGAGGAGTAAAAGGCTGGAGAAGAAAAATGTATTTTAATGATTATCATGTGAGAAAAATGAAAGGAGAAGTGCTCCAGGGTTGGGATGTAAGAGTTAATAGTTTGGGATGTGGAGCCATTCTGTAATTAGGTGAAAGTCACTGGGGACAAGGAGACTAAGGAATCCAGAGGCCAGAGTGATGGCNATTGAGATTTTTCTAGGCTGGTGAAATGAAGACTGATGGGGAATTGAAGATACTTGCAAGAGAGTCATGGAAGGCATTGTTCATGCGATTTAAGAGGAATGAGAAAGGAAGGAGACAGGGAGTAGGTGATAGGAAATAAGGGAATAGAGGAGTAAAAGGCTGGAGAAGAAAAATGTATTTTAATGATTATCATGTGAGAAAAATGAAAGGAGAAGTGCTCCAGGGTTGGGATGTAAGAGTTAATAGTTTGGGATGTGGAGCCATTCTGTAATTAGGTGAAAGTCACTGGGGACAAGGAGACTAAGGAATCCAGAGGCCAGAGTGATGGCGGCCACTAGAAGGAGAAAGAAAAAGTGATCTAAATGCTTAGTTGTTCATATCCAAAATTTATAAAACACTCATGCAACTCAACACCAAAAAAACAAACAACCCAATTAAAAAATGGGCAGAGGCTATGAAGAGACATTTCTCTAAAGAGGACATACAGATGGCCAACAGGCATATGAAAAAAATGTTCAACCTCACTAAGCATTAGAGAAATGCAAATAAAAACCACAGTGAGATACCACCTCACTCTGGTCAGAATGGCTATCATCAACAAATCAACAAACAAGTGCTGGCGAGGTTGTGGAGAAAAGGGAACCCTGGTGCACTGCTGGTGGGACTGCAGATTGGTGCAGTCCACTATGGAAATCAGTATGGAGGTATCTCAAAAAACTGGAAATGGAACTACCTTATGACCCAGCAATCCCACTCTTAGGTATTTATCCAGAAAAACCCAAGATACTAATTTGAAAAAATATATGAACCCCTTTGTTCATTGCAGCGCTATTTACAATAGCCAAGACTTGGAAACAATCGAAATGCCCATTGGTAGATGACTGGGTTAAGAAACTGTGGTACATTTACACAATGGAGTATTACTCAGCTATAAAGAAGAAGGAAATTGTACCATTTGCAACGATATGGATGGAACTAGAGAGCATTATGCTAAGTGAAATAAGTCAGTCAGAGAAAGACAAATACCATATGATCTC
This sequence comes from Hipposideros armiger, assembly GCF_001890085.2. Lineage (NCBI taxonomy): Eukaryota > Metazoa > Chordata > Mammalia > Chiroptera > Hipposideridae > Hipposideros > Hipposideros armiger. Next base: position 99,609 of record NW_017731646.1, on the reverse strand, counting down.
ACTTATACGTGGAATCTAGAGAACTGAATAAATGAGCAAAGTAAACAGAAATGGTCTCAGAGACACAGAGGAAAAACTGAGACTTGCTAGTTAGGAGCAGGTGGGGATGAAGGAGAAGGGGAAGGGATGAGACAATACAAATTGGTAACCCCAATATGGCCTCAGGGATAGAAAAGACAGTCTGGGGAATATAATCAATAATGTTGTAAATATTTTNTGTGTCCTTCAGTATATAGCATCTGGCTTTATTGTAAATGGATTAGATGGCTCAGGGCCGGAGCTGATTGGCAGAGACAGCTAAGATCTGCAGAAGTGGTCCCAAGTGTTGCTATGGTGACAGAGCTCATGCCTCCAAGTAGCTCAGTCAGGGTGTGTCATACAGAACCAAGTCACTAGGCCGCAAACCCGGGTCCCTCTGAACCCTAGCCCAACCTCATTCCTTTTTCCCAGTAGTATCCATTTTTCTACCCTGACTTCTCAGGTCAAAAGATATTATCATTTCAAGCCTACAACTAAATTTGCTTCAGACAAAGGGAATTTAGGGTGCAAACTGGACTCATGGCAAGTAAATGACACAAGTTCATCTCTCTGAGCAAGCCCCTATGTTGCAAAACTCCAAGGGGTGCCATTCTCGCTGAGGCTATGCTCCAGGGAACACCATTCACTAGAAAATTATCTGAGGGTTGCCCCCAGAGGCTGTATTCAAGTACCTTATTGCCATTGAGTTAGTGTCTTAAGATACTTTACAATATTTTCTAGAACTTTCTGAAGTTCTTTCCTATGAAAAATGATCTGATATGTATATGTATATATGTATACATACATACATGCATATATATATACATATATATATATATATATTAATTTTTCTAATTTCCTGTAATCACTTTGAAACCATCCCTTTTCCTCCCTCTCATTTTTTTGGTTTGTTGTAGAAGGCTGAGACCCGGTATAAGATGCATGGTAACCCTTGCTAAGAAATTAATGATTATAAATGCACAGCACTTACGCAATAAATATTTGTATATCAGTTTTCTTAACTATTCATTTACATAGACATAACAGGTTCTCTGTTCCTAATAATATAATATAATTTGATATATAAATTGCATATGTATTTAAATGTTACAAAAGCACTTCTCTTTTAAACTTTTCATTAAGTTAAAGGTTTTAGTAATTGTGAATGGCCTTTCTCCAATTATTCTGAACTATTTAAGCTTCACTGTGAAAAAACAAACAAATAAGCCCAATTCTCCAGATTTCATATTCAAGCTCATTATTTCATAACTCTGCAAAATGCAATGATTAATGGGTTTCAGTTGATATCCTTTCCCACACAAAGGTTGCCTAGTGTCCGGGACTGTGCAAGTGACTCCAAAGCTCCAAAGCATCCTCTTTACTGAACAGTGTAACGTGCTGCAATTATTCATGTAGGAGGGAAGCAAAAAGTCCTCATGAACATCATCATTTCAGTTGGGAGAAATAAGGCATACAGAGGAATGATCTAAACCCATTATTATAGCTACTGAAAAATAAAGTAACATAGTAAGTTATTCTTCAAGTTCTAAGATGGTAGAGTTTCACCACATATTAGCTTTTCTTTTTTCTCCGAGGAACACCACATCTTAAAATTATTACCCATAATGATCAAACCTTACCTCTAGCAGTACTGAATTTAAAATTTCCCAGGTTTACAGTTTTATACATATACACAAACATCATTATAACACATTTAAAATCCTCACCACTAAGAAGCAGTTAATAATTATTTGGTTCTCTAAGCATCAATAAAAGTAGTAGTAACATTATAAAATGTATGAAATGGCACATGCAGCATAGAAGGTAGAGTTGAGAGACACAAAAAATTGTATAAATAAACTTAGAGAAGAAAAATGTGACTGAGTTTCATGACCAGTGTTTAAAACTTAATTTGTGTGTTTGGTTTTTTTTAACATCTACAAACTACTCGTATATTGATTTCAAATTAATGCTGACTCTTCGCCCTTTTGGAACTGCTAAAATTTAAGAGTCCTTACCAAAACTGAAGTCACTGTAAATCTTATTATGGGAAACTTTGAGAGGGAGGTAAAAAGGAAAATAAAAATAAAATGTCTTCTAGTTGGTTGAAATTGCAATAAGCAATTGGCTGAGTGAAACATTCATTACCTTTAATCCCAGAAAATCAGTTGCAGGGAGTCTCTGTGACGTATTATGCTCCTAATGCTTTATGACATAGCATACCCATATGCTAGTGATTAACTCAATGGATATTTTTCAGCCCGTTGCTACAAGAACAAGCCAAGAAATTATTCCAGCTTCTACTAGACTCCATTTTAAGTGGTTGAAAGACTGTGACCTCCAAAACCATAGTTAACATCTCTAGGATTCAAATATCTCATTATTCACGGAGCTTCACGTGTTGTATCTATAAATCTAGTTTCTCAAAGTTTATCATCCATGTGTTAAAATCTTAATGAAAATTAAATAGATCAGAGATAACTTTCCAATAGTATATTTTGGGCTATGTGAACGCATTTCCTGGGAAATGAAAATTCAGTCAAGTGGAGATTTTCATTTAAAACAGCTAATTTCAATCAAGAAAAATACTGCCTATGGGAAAGAAATAGAATTATACATGCTTAATTTTAAGAT
>NW_017731646.1:88424-92142 GCF_001890085.2 Hipposideros armiger | reverse complement strand
TGATATAAGTATTTATGCCCTGGTACAGATAGCCAGACACACAGACTAACAAAACAAGTTGCAGAATAATACATACCTGTATCTTTTATATTACACACACACACACACACACACACATGACAAAGCTAAAATGTCCTATGTACATACATACATGTATAGAAACACATTTAAAAAAAAAAAGCTGAAAGCGATACATTCCAAAGAGAAAAGATTGATTTCTCTGGAAAGAACTCTGGAATGGGGAAAGTGGGCAAGAGGGATTTTGGTAAATCTATATATTTTTAATTTCTTTATGATTAGAATGAGTACATGTAGTATTTGTTGAATTAAAAATTAGATTAAAAAATGATGATCATTTTTAACCATCCAGCAAAACTTTGTATCCCTAAAGAATGGGTATTGCTGCTACCCTCTTATCCAGGTGAACTCTGAAATCTTACAAGTAAATTTCCATATAAATGGTACATGAGTATGATAATTACTCATACAGACTGACTTTTTCTGGACAACTCTATAAGAAATAGACATGGCATTTGTGTACCTTCCAGGAAAGACAATCTTTTAAATGGATACAGATAATTAAGCTGATGATTCAGTGTTCTCCTAAGTCATACATGAGTATATAGGAGTGAGAAAAGGTGATGTACATAATCTAATGATTCAGTACAGACGGCCCTACCAAATTAATTTTCTTATTGCCAAGTATTTCATAAATACTGTGTATAGAGACAAGAATTGTACAGATAAACGACATAAAACCTTTTTAAAAACATGGTTTCTTTAACAGTTTCCTATAGGCTCCTTTCTAACAAAGTCACCTTTTCCATTAGAGGGATTTATTTTCATTCCTTCAGCCTGGCACTCAGACATTTTGCAACTTTGTTGAAATACTTCAATAATTTTATTTACAACACTTCCAATACTTAATTATCTTAATTACAAAAAGTCAAATATGTAACATTACCTGATTTCTAATTTGCTATCACTGGCATAGTACATGACATGAATATGTTAAGTCAAGTGTTAAGTTTTATGTGAATTTATGTAAGCTGTAGTCCTCTCAAAATTATGGCCCCAAAAATATAACATTCAAATCTAGATTCAAGTCTATGTTCCTGTCAGTTAGCAGCTGTTATGTCTCTGGGAAATTTATTTCACCTCTTTGCACTTTAGTTTTCTCACCTACAAACTGGGGAGGTAAAATCTACCTCTTGGGTTGTAATTGTGGGAATCACAATATATTAAGTGATTACTTAATATATGTGAAAATGCTTAACCCCATTCTTAGTATTTATATTGATTCCCTCCCCTATAACATAACATAGATGAAACAAACAGGAAGGAAAGGAAGGAGAATGGAAACAAGAAAGCAACAGTGGTCCACAAAATACTTTTAAAAGACACAGTGAAGACTTCGGCTAGTGCACTCCTTGGCTGAATTAAAGCAAAAAAAATAAAAATAAAAAAGAAATCCAGAAATCGTAAATTGGAACAAAAATTCTCGTCACACCTCTTTGGATATCTGACCTTCATGGTAAATTACCCATCTTCTAAGTTTATTCAATAAAAACAACAGCACACACACACACACACACACACACACACACACACACACACACACACTTAGGCCTGTCTATGGACCAGACAAGATCACTGTAATTTTTGACAAAATTTTGACAAAATTTAAGATGTAATCTTGTCAAAAATTAGGATGATTCTGCTAGCACCATAAGGCAAAAAAGACATACCCCAGGCACTCTTAAGGGTTTGTGGGTTGGGAGATATGCATAGAAGACTTCCCANCCCAGCTCTGGTGAAAAGGGAGACTGCATCACTGGGTCTCACAGGACACCTGCGACATAAGGCCACTCTACTAAGACTGGGAGACATAGAAGCACGACCTAATACATAGAAGCAAACACAGAGAAGCAGCCAAAATAGGGAAGCAAAGAAACTACAAAAAATATTGTCCCAAATAATAGAACAAAACAAAGCTCCAGAAAAAGAACTAAACAAAATGGAAACAAGCAATTTACCAGATGCAGAGTTCCAAACTCTGGTTATTAGGATGCTCAATAATCTCAGGGAGTACATCTACAAAGAGATAGGAAACATAAAAGCAGAGATCGAAAACATAAAAAAGAACCAGTCAGAAACAAAGAATACAATAACGGAAATGAAGAATACATTACAGAAAATCAATAGTAGATTACATGAAGCAGAGGACTGAATAAGCACTTTAGAAGACAAGGTAGCAGAAAATAACCAAGCAGAACAGCAAAAAGAAAACAGAATCAAAAAAAAAAAATGAGGACAGTTTAAGGGGTTTCTGGGACAACATCAAGCATACCAACACTAGCATTATAGAGGTACCAGAAGAAGAGAGAGAGCAAGGAATTGAAAACCTATTTGAAGAAATAATGACTGAAAACTTCCTTAACCTGGTGAAGGAAATAGACCTATAAGTTCAAGAAGCACAGAGAGTCTAAAACAAGATGACCCCATAGAGGCCCACACCAAAACACATCATAATTAAAATGCCAAAGGCTAAAGGCAAAGAGAAAATCTTAAAATCAGCAAAAGAAAAGTTAGTTACCTACAAGGGAGCTCCTATAGGATTATCAGCTGATTTCTCAACAGAAACTTTGAAGGCCAGAAGGAATTGGCATAAAATATTCCATGTGATAAAAAGCAAGGACCTACAACCAAGATGACTCTACCCAGCAAAGTTTTCCTTTAGAACTGAAGGACAGATAAAGAGCTTCCCAGAAAAGAAAAAGCCAAAGAAATTCATTACCACCAAACCAGTATTACAGGGAATCTTAGAGGGATTTAAGATATGAAAAAAAAAAAACACAATAAAAATAATAATATGGCAATCACTACATACCTATCACCAATTGCTTTCAATGTAAATGGATTAAATGCTCTAATCAAAAGATAGTAGGGCTGAATGGATAAGAAAACAAGACCTTTCTATTTGCTGCCTACAAGAAGCTCACTTCAGATTGAAAGACACACAGACTGAAAGTAAAGAGGTGGAAAAAAATATCTCATGAAAATGGAAACAAATAAACAAACAAAAAAGGCTGGAGTAGCAATACTTATACCAGACAAAATAGACTTTAAAACAGATTATAACAAGAGACAAGGAAGGACCTAGGAATTTTACTTCTGGGTATTTATTTGAAGAAATCCAAAATGCCACTTCAAGGGAATGTGCTCATCCATTCGAGTATGTTCATTGCAGAATTATTTACAATAGGCAAGATACGAAGGCAATCTGTGTGTCTCTGAATGGATGAATGAATAAAGAAGAGGTGGTACATGTATACAATGGGACATTGCTCAGCAATTAAAAAGAATAAAATCTTATCATCTGCAATGTGAACTAGACTAGTCAGGTGGATCAATTCTCAAATAGCATAAACGTCTAATTACTATGCTGTACACCTGAAATGAATACAAAATAACATTGAATGTGGAAAAAATAATAAAATAAAATGCAAAAAAAGTAATAAGAGATTTATAAAAGATGATAGAGCACTGAGGAGCTTAACAAAATAAATTTGAATATCTAGGCAAATAATCACTTTAGGAAAACATCAAAGTTAGCACAAATAAATCAGAAACATTAAAGAGTTCAAAAATAATAGACGAGGTGGACAATATCTACCCAAAAAAAGTTAGTTGTTAATGTAGTTTAACGAGTGAATCT
>NW_017731646.1:78720-83584 GCF_001890085.2 Hipposideros armiger | reverse complement strand
CTTTTTGAGGGGTGAACAGGTAACTATGGCATTGTTCTGTACACCTGAAACTAATAATAATAATAAAAATAATAATAATAAATAAAAACATAAATGCTTAGTTGTCCAGTGCATAAGGGAGAATGACAGTGAAGTAAGAGACGGGCAGCAGGAAAGAGAGAGGGTAGTAGATGGGAATAATGCGAGCCTTAAATAAGGAGCTTTACACTGCCTTTTACAAAAGAACCTACATCTAATATTTCTTATTATTGTAATAGGGCTAACATTTAAAATATACTGCCAATATGTGTTTTCCCAGGTCTTCCCAGCAAATCATGTTTTCCAGCAGATATTTTGACATTTCAGCATCATGGACGGGGTTTAGGAAAATTCTTTCCTCGATGGAGAAGGACATGGTCCAGGAAGCCACTATAGGATTAAAGGGAATGAAAGGCTGCCAGATCTGACCTAGTAGATTGTGGGAACAGACGAGAGAGCAGGCAAGATTGAAAGGTCAGATGTAGAGATTATGTATTTTCCCATTCTGGGGAAGGGCGGGGCATGATGCAAACATCCAGCTAGGTACAGGGAGCTCTAACATCTAACACACAGGAAGTCTGGTTGGTGGCACACTTCCATGCGTGCTGTCTGAGGATGCACTTCACATGCCCATGCCCAGGCCCAACATTGTACCACGTGCAGGAGAGGCACAAGGAGGAGAAAAACGGCCTGGTGGGTGGGCTGAGCTCGAGCTCCAAGCCCCCATGCAGGGAATCCAGAGGTTTCCATATGAACCTGGGAGATGAGGAGGTGCTAATAGGACTGGGGGTGGGACAAAATAAGCATAGTGTGAAGGGACTTGGTAGCAAAGGCAACTGGCTGGGACCAGGGGTGTCAGCTGTAAGTGCTCGCATGGCACCCATATGGCAAGTCATGGCCACGTAGACTTCCGCAGCCACCAGTACTGAAAGCAAACCAAACCAGCCACTGCACAGCAGGGATCCACGAAGGCCCAGAGGATGTGGGTTGGTTATGTCATCCACATTTGTCCCACTAAGAGATCATGGGAGCCCCATCTCCCATAGAACCAGAAAAGGTTCTGCACCAGAAAAGGAGAAGAGGAAGACATACAAAAGATTGTAATTGAATATTAACTTTTTAAAAAAAATGAGCTCTACAAAATAAATTACTTAAATTAGAAGATAATGTGATACAATAAATTGTCAAGTTTAAGGTTTTCCTTCTCAATTCTCCCCAGTCAAATCCTTCATAAACCCCGCTACTTAATGCAGATCAGCTCACATGTAGGACATTAGGTATATCCCCATTTTCTTGGGAAATATGCATGCAGTGTGCAAATTTATACTTTCAATGTATAGATTTAGAAAAGTATTTTTCTAAGTTATTATTATTGGTAAGTATTAAAATACTTTTTAAAAAATAAATTATTTTTCTCAATTACAGTTGACATTCAATATTATATTAGTTTCAGATGTACAGCACAGTGGTTAGACATTTATATAACTTACAAAGTGATCCCCCCCAATTAGTCTAGTACCAACCTGACACTACACATAGTTGTTGCAACATTATGGACTATATTCTCTATGCTGTACTTTACATCCCTGTGACTATTTTGTGGTTGCCAATTTGTTCTTCTTAATCCCTTCACCTTTTTCACCCTGTCCCCCAATCAAATCCTCTCTCATCTGGCAACCATCAGTTTGTTCTCTGCATCTATGAGTTTGTTTCTGTTTCGTTTGTTTATTTTGTTCTTTAGATTCCACATATAAGTGAGATCATATGGTATTTACCTTTCTCAGTCTGACTTATTTCATTTTGTAAAATACCCTCTAGGTCTATCCATGTTGTTGCAAATAAGATCTCATTCTTTTTTATGGCTGAGTAATATTCCATTGTATATATGTGCCACTTCTTTATCCAATCGTCTTATTAATGGGCACTCAGGTTGCTTCCACATCTTGGCTTTTGTAAATAGTACTGCAATGAACATAGGGGTGCATATATCTTCTTAAATTGGAGGTAGAATTGCTGGGTCTAGGTAGCTCTATTTTTAATTTTTTTAGGAACCTCCATACTGTTTTCCATAGTGGCTGCACCAATTTGCAATCCCACCAACAGTGCATGAGGGTTCCCTTTTCTTTATATCCTTGCCAGTACTTGTTGTTTGTTAATTTATTGATGGTGGCCTTTCTCACAGGCATGAGGTTATATCTCATTGCGGTTTTTATTTGCATTTCTCTGATGATTAGTGATGTTGAGCATTTTTTCATATGTCTATTGGTCATCTGTATGTCCTCTTTGAAGAAATGTTTATTCAGGTCCTCTGCCCATTTTTTAATTGGATTGTTTGTTTTTCGGCATTGAGTTGTATGAGTTCTTTATAAATTTTGGATATTAGCCCTTTATCAGATGTATCATTGGTGAATATCTTCTTCTATTTAGTAGGATGTATTTTTGTTTTGTTGATGGTTTCCTTAGCTGTGCAAACACTTTTTAGTTTGATGTAGTCCCATTTGCTTATTTTTTTCTTTTGTTTTCCTTGCCAAGGTGACATATCAGAAAAAATATCACTAAGAGCAATGTCAGAGAGTTTACTGCTTATGTTTTCTTCTAGGAGTCTTAAGGTTTCAGGTCTTACATTTAAGTCTTTAATCCATTTTAGGTTTATTTTTGTACATGGTATAAGAAGGTGGTCTAGTTTCATTTTTTACATGTATCTTTCCAGTTTCCCCAGCACCATTTATTGAATAGACTGTGTTTACCCCAATATATATTCTTGCCTCCTTTATCATAGATTAAATGACAATATAGTTATGGATTTACTTCTAGGGTCTCTATTCTGTTCCATTGATCTATGCATCTGTTTTTATGCCAGTACCATGCTGTTTTGATTACTATAGGCTTGTAGTATAGTTTGATATCAGGTAGCATGATACTTGCAACTTTGTTCTTCTTAAGATTGCTGTGGTTATTTGTTGTTTGTTTGTTTGTTGTTGTTTGGTTCCGTATAAATTTTAAGATTAAAATACTTTTAATCTAGATTTCCCATACCTCAATTTCATTTGATTCCTTCTAACCATATATCATTACATTATCAAATAAATCTTCCTTGCTTTTAGATTATTTTTCTTTGCTGCTTTTCATTACTTGTAGGTTGCATCTTTTCTTAAACTAACATAACTGAAGTTGTTTGTATTTAGCTTCTATAATCTTTCCTTTTAAATAAATTCTCTTGTTTCCTTAATTCTATTTTTTTTCCTATGCTACATGTTATTACTTTTAAAACCTTTCAGGTTTAGAAGTAGCCAGAAAGAAATGCCTGGTTTGTGATGTCTCATTAAAATAGAAGCAGAAATTATCTTTGACATGACACACATCACACATCAGCTTTCTCAGCTATTAAATCACATCATAAATGTATGTAATATGATTTCCACTATCAAATCTCTTCCCTCCTTCCTTAATGTTTTCAGGGTTAGATTTTAGTTTAGCTGCCCCAAAACCTGCTACACAAAAGCTCAAAAGACTTTACCTTTTGTCCCATTAATTTATTGCAAATGTTAAAGCTTCTTTGTACAAAGCAACAGTTTACACAGTAAAATTCAGTGGGACATATGTGGGGAATCTCTGGACCTTGCTCTCAATCTTGCTTTGAACCTGAAGCTACTCTAAAAAAAAAAAAAAAAAAGTCTTAAAAAAGCTCAATGGGAATCAGTCCAGGGCTGGAAACTCAAGCTTCACTGTCGTAGTGAAAATTCCAGCCCTCTCATTATTTCCAGTGAAATCTGTTTCAGCTTTGCTTTTCCTCCGAAATGAGGAACACTTATATGTGTTATTCCAAAATGATCCATTAAAACTCTTTTTTATCCTAGATCACGAACGCATCTCCATCCTTATTTGAACAATAACTAAGACTCTCTCAAAGTGGCTTTCAAGAGATTAGCCACTAAAATATATTTTAGCAGGAAACAGGAAATCAGTATTATATTCACTGGAAGTAAAACGTATTAAAGGAGAATTGCTGATCCCAATAAATCTCATGTTTTCACAATCTGGAAGTTCTCTGTAAAGATATTATGAGAGAGGAGTAAAAATAATGAGGGGTAGAGAGACCTACCTCTAGCCCCCACCACACACCTCCCCACAGCGATAGAAACCAGGCCTAATTATACCAATCTGCCTGTTGAGTGTGGAATTCCCACTAGGCTTCTCCTGGAAACCACTGAGAACTTCAAGGGCAGAGAAGGGAATACTGAAGTAAAATCCATTCCTACTAATCAGTTCCATATGTTACAAAGGCAAATAAGTAATACAGAGGAGGTCTGTAACTTTCTAAATCAATTAGAATATACATACAACATATTCATCAGTATTCCCACTAAGATTTCCTAAACCAAAAGCAGTACATAAATCACACTGGTGGTGACAGTGTCAGAATTGTTATTCTGAGCCTGTTGTGTTTGTAATGTGCGATAGTCTAATTCAATCATCCCCTGTGTCCTTCGGGACCAAGATTCTCAATGTGGAAGAAAAAAAACCCACAAATGTAATATACAAGACATGAAATAAGAACCACATAGTCCTGAATCTCAGTTATAAGCATTAGTGTTAATTTATGCATAAATAATGAAAAATCTTAGAAACAATGGTAAATCCTGTCAAAATAAGTATTTCTAGGGCCCAAATGATGGTCTTAAAAGTACCATTTCCTTCTAAAAAAAAACACACCCAGGACTTCTTGGAGAAATTCCTGGTCCCACATCTAGGGTAGGAAACGTATAAGGAGAGCCTAGACTATCTCAACAAACTAGATAACAAGGAATCTATCAGAGACTAGTAGGATCATGTTAAAAATAAATTT
>NW_017731646.1:63623-72775 GCF_001890085.2 Hipposideros armiger | reverse complement strand
CCCTTGCAACTTAACACCAAAAAAACGAACAATCCAATTAAAAAATGGCCAGAGGACCTGGAAGATATTTCTCCAAAGAGAACATACAGATGGCCAATAGACATATGACAAAATGCTCAACATTACTAATCATCAGAGAAATGCAAATTAAAACCACAATGAGGTATCACCTCACACCTGTCAGAATGGCTATCATCAGTAAACCAACAAACAAGTACTGGAAAGGATGTTGAAAAAAGGGAACACTCATGCACTGTTGGTGGGATTATAAACTGGTGTAGCCACTATAGAAAACAGTATGAATGCTCCTCAAAAAATTAAAAATAGAGCTACCTAGTCCCAGCAATTCCACTTCTAGATATTTATCCAAAGAAATCCAAAACACTAATTCAAAAAGATACATGCACTCCTGTGTTCACTGCAACTTTATTTACAATAGCCAAGATATGGAAGAACTTAAGTGCCCATCAATAGACAATTGGATAAAGAAGATGTGCTACATATATACAATGGAATATTACTCAGCCATAAAAAAGGAATGAAATCTTACCATTTGCAACAACATGGATGGACCTAGAAGGTATTATCCTAAGTGAAATTAGTCAGACAGAGAAAGACAACTACCATATGATCTCATTTATACGTGGAATCTAAAGAATAAATTAAAGGAACAAACAAAACAGAAACAGACTTATAGAAGCAGAGAACAAGCTGATGGTGGCCAGATGGGTAGGGGGTTGCGAGCAGGGTGAAAAAAGTGAAGGGATTAAGAAGTACAAACTGGTAGTTACAAAATAATCATGGGGATGTAAAGTAAAGCATAGGGACTATAGTAAATAATACAGTAATGACTATGTATAGTGCCAGGTGGGTGCTAGACTATTCAGGGGGACCGCTTCATAAACTATGTAAATGTCTAACCACTATGCTGTATACCTGAAACTAATGTAAAATAATGTCGAATGTCAGCTGTAATTGAAAAATTAAAAAGGGGGGAAGGAGAAGGGGAAATAAGAGGTTTAAATTTCGAGGTATAAAAGAAGTAAGTCTTGGGGATGTAATATACAGCATAGGAAATATAGTCAATAATATTGTGACAGTGTGGTTACAGTGTCAGATGGTTGCTGGACGTATCATGGTGATCACTTCTTTAGGTATATATAAATGTTGAATAACTATGGTGTACACCTGAAACTAGTATAATATTGCATGTTAGCTATATTTTAACAAAAGTCTTTAAAGAGATAAAAATCTTTTTACCTATTATTTATAGGTAACATTAAGAGAATTTATAGACAGTGTACAAGTGTATATAATTAATATGTTCTTGCAAAATGGCTTATAAATTATTTTCTGCTTAATTCATCTAAAGGTTTGAGGAGTACTTTATGTCACTTTTGATTGATTTTCAATTGTCTTTTATTTTGGCATTGCTTCATAACATCAGTTTTATATTTTTCTACTCCCAGAACCTGTCAGGTTGTTAATGATCTATAAAAATCCACTTTCGCACCCTAAAGAAGTTCACTCTTAAATGAATGTCACAGGGACTCCTTTGTTAATGTGAAGTCCTTTTGAAATGCTTTCAATTAGTTCGGTTCAGTGGAAATTTTGTAAATCCCATTTTCTTAATGCAAACCAGAACGATTAGGAGATCACACACATGGCTATGGCATTTTAAAAGATATCACAACATCTTCTCATCACTTGGAGCAATGCATATGGGTCCCTGTTACAACCTGGGGAAGAGAGTTCAGGGCAGTGCACTTTTACCCACATCCCATCCTTCAGAGACAGTAGATGCCTGTCATTTCCAATGAATTATTGGAAACTTGCCCTTATTCCCTTCAATATTCTTCCCACAGAAACCATGAGGTCACTAAGAAAGTCCTTTAGGGTATTTAGGTGAAAATCATTTTTCTTTCTTTTCTATACATCAAATCAAGTTATACTAAGAAGATCCATTAGTTCTGTGTCATTGCTGTAACTCTTTCCTGGACTGCACTCAGTTTTCAAAGAACAATTCAGTTCCCACTTATTTAGGGACAACTAAACAGTAGTTAAATATTCAACTCTACAGCAAATGCTAAGAAATGGCTGTGGGAGACAGAGATTAATATAAAATGTACTACCCTCCGAGAAATATATAATCTGTATATCTAAGGGAGGCAAGAAAGATACACTCTTTCTGCCTCTATCTGTGGGCTCTCATTCTATGATTGTGTTTCCTTTTACTTCATTGGGGAAAGAAGGAAAAAATTGGAAAAGGTATAAAACAGCATATTCCCAAAATGACTTGCCACTTGACAAATGAGGAAAACCACTAAATTATAAATCCCTTCTCTTTCTACCCTTGATTTGGGGCTGACAGCTTTACATAAATTTCATACCACATGTCAAGGTTTATTTACTTCCTTATGGGTTTCCTAGATTCCCTTTGCCATAGTTTGTAACCCTTGCTTTTCTAAGCCAGCTTGAAGGCCTGAATATTTAGATTTTTGAATTTTTTAAAAAGCATTAAACAGAAAGTAAACAAGTTCCACCACATTAACAATATTTCACAACACAAAGGTTAGGATTGGCACCTTATCCTGGTATTTTCCAGCTCTGAGTCAATTATTGCACTTATTACCAACATCAGTAAGGAAAGACTTGTTTTCTTTATAATTACTGGCTTGCTTGAAAACAATATATATATATATANTTGAATACAGCCTTCCTTGCCTGTTTAAATGGTTTGGTGCAATTTTTCTTTTACACATCAAAGTTGCAGAAGGAAGACCTAAGCTGAGTCTCCTTAGCCCATGAAGATATGTCGGTGGAGTGAGGGACCTGGGGATCTATGGAAGGTGCTAATGAATAGATACAAGGATGAGCCGGCAAATCTAAGACTCTTAAACTGTTAAATTGTCAAGGATAAGAGCCTGCCTTTAATGACCCAGGCTGTATACCTGGGAAAAAAGGAGAAGATACATTGTACAAGTTTTGCCTCTGGACAATGGTTAAGCATGTAAAGGGAAAGAATATTTTTAAGAAGGGCACAATGAGTCACACAAATTGGCACATAGTCCAGTCCCAAGAAGCTTAAGCTGGTTCAAAAGAGGAGAGGGTCTGAAAGCAACAGTAAGTAATGGATAGGGCCTTATTCCTGAAGGCATACGAGGTGAATTCTGATTGTGATCAATGCATAAATTGGGAGGCAATGCAACACAAGTGGAGGTGGTAGGCATACCCCCAACTTTTGCACAGTAAAGGTGGGTACTAAATAGAAAGAGTGACTATCTCTCAATGCTGGAAGCACAATAGAGACCTCACTCTAGTGACACGAAAGACAATTGTCAGAAGCAGAGGCTGAAGTCTCAAGGATGATGAGGTGAAAATGAATACAATTTTTGTTGTGATTGTGAAATACAGTTGTAGGTTTTGAAAGAATCAGGGAAAACTTCACCATGTCTGACAACCAAACTCTATCACAGAGAATGAACAGGAGTTCACCAGATAGACAAGGTCAAAGAAAAGGCATTCTAAGAAGAGTGACAATGCATTTTAGGATGAAGGCATCAAAGATTAAGTTGAGTGTTGGAATGACAGCCAATTATTTATCTTGAAATATAAGGAGAGATCAGATTGTAAAATGTCTTAAGAACCATGATTGACATGATCAGATTTTAACTAGAAAAATATTTCTGACTTTATGAGGAGGGTGGATATGAAGGGGTAGGAATTAGGGACCAGGATACATGTTAGGGTACCATTCAACTAATCCAGGTGAGAAAGGCTGAGGGTTTCAGTGAAATAGTGGCAGTAGGGATATAGAAAAGGTTCTGGACTTAAGGGATCTTTAGGGTTGGGAAATGACAGAATCAATTGGGAAATATGGAGTGAACATTGTTAAGGAAGAGATTTAAACTATCCATTGGGGACTTGGCAATATAAGAGTAGGTATATAAGGAGAGAAGCAGATCTTTTTTGGGGGGGGGCGGGGGGTGGGGGGGGAGATAAAATATCCAAATTAGAAAATCAGGCCTACAGTTCAGAAGAGAGTTAGGTATTATAGAAACATATGTGAAACAAATATACTGAGTTATAACTTAAAATGTTGGCATTTACAAGCTTACCCAGCAAGAGCTGTAGAGGAAGACAGGGAGGCTGAGAGAAGAACCTTGAGGAAAGCATCCACTTCAAGAGTAGACCAAAAAAAGAAAAGCCTGGGAAGAAAGCAGAGAAGGGCTGAGGAGCTACGAGTGGGTTTTACTGGAAGACAAGGTATAAATGGATCCAAAGGAAAACGTTTCCAAAAGTTTTGTATAATTAAGGCTATCAAATGCCAGAGAGAAGTCAACTAATATAAGAACTAAAAAAATATTTCTGTTGAATTTAGTTAACCAAAAGAGACCTTAGTATTTAAGTTTTAGGGACCTGGTAGGACAGAATCAAGATGGACCTGGACAAAGAAGAGAATGGGAGACCAAGATGAGGAGAAAGTAAGTGGACTGACTACTCCTTCAAGAATGTTAGCCATAAAAGGAAAAAGAGATATACTTATTTTGTCTTTTAAAAAATCTTTTCAATATCTGATCTCAAACTATACTACAAGGCTGTAGTAATCAAAACAGCATGGTGCTGGCAGAAAAACAGACACATAGATCAACGGAACAGAATAGAGGGTCCAGAAATAAACCCACACCTATATTGTCAATTAACCTATGACAAAGGAGGCAAAAATATGCCCATTCATTAAACGGTGTTAGGAAAACTGAACATGTACAAAAAAAAAANTATAACAAACTCTGTATTTTGAGTGGAAATGTTAGGGGGTCGTCTTATACGCCCAGTCGTCTTATACGCTGGCAAATACGGTAACAAGTCACAAAAAATTTAGTCAGTTTTTCTAATAGGTTACTTTGGTTCACATCACATACAACTCACTTACTATTGCAACATGATTATTACTGCATTAGTTCCTAATTTCTAAGAATGCCATTATAATTTTTTTTAATGGAGTGTTATGTAGAGATCCTAATTGAGACCTTCAAGTAAGGCTCCTAGGACTTTGTTACACTAACTCCACTAGTAACCACCAGTTTCCCAAAAGTGTTTTTCCATTTAAAGTTGGCTAAATAGAGATCCAGGGGAAATACATTACAAAACTCTGGTCTTGAATATATCATGAAGGCCCAAAGAAGGAAGCAGTTTTATCTGTGTTCTTCCACATTTCTCCATACTAAACAAAAATATATAAGAAGGCACTCTCTTTCATGGCTTAGATACTATTTATATGCCATACTATTTACATCATGAGCCCTATATCTCTATGTACAGATTGTACTTCAGCAGCCAACGATCAGAGTCACCCCATAAATCAAATGAAGAAGCCAAGACAAATGACTTTGACAAGGTTTAAAATGCATCTCCAAATAGATCCATTCTTGGAAAGTGTCTGACTGCTGACTTAGGGAGTATTCCCAGAGTTGCCATGCACATGATGTTGCCTTGGCATCCTATAATTATAACTGTGCCTTGGCACACCATAGTTCTGCCCTAGCCCAGATGCCTTATGTTATGCTAACACGACTCAAGAAGCAATGCAAGCATAAAGAAAAAGAAAATGTACAAAGATGCATGAGTTGGGATTCATAAGAATTTCCGGATCTGTCCCTTCAAATCTATCTGAGTTCACTAGTGGCAAGCAGACGTGAATACTGGAGACCTGGTAAGGAACAAGTCAGTGAACCCCAAACCCAATACTGCAAAATCCCATACTAACACTACACACCATGAACCAGAAAGGTATGAGCCTCCTCAGTGTACGTATATACCAGCAAACTCCATTAGTGACTATGCGCTGACATGTTGCTTCCATTGAAGTTAAATATCACTTCTTACTTATTTAGATTTGATATTTAGGAGCATTTAAAGGGAGGGANGGGCCAGTGAAGCAACGTCCTCCACAACTAGACTGAAAAACAAAACGACAGCAACTTTTCTGTTTCCCTTCCCCCAATTCCCCAGCACTGTTCCCATCCCCCCAATTCCCCAATAAAAATCTAAAAAAACAACAAAAAAAAACAAAAACAAAACAAAAAAACAATAACAACAAGGATATAAATTAAGGAGGAACACAAGATAAAAAGTTAGTACACAAACCCCCCCCCCAAAAAAAAAATTTCTTTAGGTAAACTATTATCCTTCTATCAAACCCTTATTCTATCATCTCTAGACTGTCATATCACAAAAGATTGCTAAGCGATAGGTCTTCTGCCACTGTTGGTCTTCACTCCAATCCATCCTGCCAAAAGACATCTCATTTACTCTTGCTAAGCCCTGGTGTGCTAGTGTCAGCCCTGTTAACAAATCTCCAGTGCCTCCCACCAAAGACATTCCAAAGCCTTCCAGAATGGAGGTCCATTCCCACACGTCATGCTGATGATGCTGCTCCACTGAAAACCTCCTTATTCTCCCCTTGCCATTTCCTCTATTAGTGCCATTTCCTCTATTAGTGCCATTTCCTCTATTAGTGCCCTTTCCTCCATCTGTCGAAATCTTAGTGATTATTAAAACCCAACGTCACCTATTAATGAAGCATTTCCTGTTCATCTCCTCTCTGCGTGATCACTCTCCTTCTAGATTCTTCTATTATTTGTTCTACTTTTTAAGTGGAATTTACAAGATATAGTCTTAGTTCCTGCTTATGGGAATAGAGAGTTTATAGCTACCTACTAAATTTCATATTCCTTGAAGGCACAATAAACATCTTACCTTCATGTGTAGTGATAAGTAGTAAAAAGCCTTAAGTCTGGTACCTGTGAGATAAAACCTTATTGAAGAAAATAAATCATACGTATATAATGAGATAAGCTAAATTTTTAGAGATTCCTAAGCAGTAGTCATAGAGTATATTTAGAGAGCCAAAAGTATCTGACTATCCATGAATATTATCAATTCATCTTGATGTCCCAAAACAAAACTTAAATACAAACCCTAAAAGATGGTTTGGTAACCAGATGGTCAGATAAAGATAACAGCCAATAAGCTATATGAAATATGGAACCATGAAATATTCATCTTTGATTCCAAAAGGAATGTTGCATTGGACATGGCAAACAATAGGACATCATAAACAAAATGCGCTTAGTAAATTGATTAATTAATTTGCTCAAATACTTACTGAACACATCAATGTTTCAGGGGTGTTTTGGGAGCTGGGGTAATAGCAGTATGTATGACAGACAAGATCCTGCCCTCATGGGACTTATATTCTCACAGCAGTGGACGAGCAAAACAAAACAAGACAATTTCTGGCGATTATAAATATTAAATTGGGAAGCAAGAAGATGGTGATAGAGGCTCAATGGGGGGAAGGAGACTGATATAGATTGGGTGGTCAGGGAATCCTCAGTGATGAGGGGACATTTGTGCTCTGATATGAATGACAAGAAAGCCTGCCACGAAAATATCTAGTGACAAAGCTGTCCAAGGAGATGAAACAGTGACAGCAAACACCCCATGGCAGAAATAAGTTTGGCAGTTTCAAGAAACAGAAAAGACAGTGCCGGGGATCATGAACCAGGGGAAGAGTGGTGAGAGGCTGGGTGGATGCGGTAGGCAGACTCTAGAGTCTGTTGAGTTCTGAGGGCCACAGTTAGGAGTTGGGAATTTATTTTGAGTACAGTGGGAAGCAATGGGAAAGTTTACAGGTGCTAAGCAGAATACTTTGGTATGGTTTACAGTTTTTTAAAGTTTACTGTAAACTTTACAGTAAGTTTACTGTAAAAACTAGGCTGTAGAGAGTATTGATAAAAGTTGGAGTGTCGATCACTGCAGTAGTTCAGCTGTAATGTGGGAAACTGACCTGGATTAGGGTGGAGATAGAAGTAAAGATGGCAGTGGTGATGGAACTTAGAGAAGCAGACTCATGTTGGGAGCCCTACGGCAGGAAAGCAAAGGAGTGGTGAACAAATGTGCAGGAATAAATAATGGTATTTCCTAAAGAGCGCAAGTTAATGATTGTCTCAAAGAGCCTGTACTGACCACTCATTCAGTACCAACTCTTCCCTTGCCGTCCTCTTTCCCAATTCATGCAATTTTATGTAAAAGGTCAGGTTATGAATGATAATTATGATGAATATAATATAATTTAAAAAATCAGTACAGCCTTGGGACTACTAGCTGTGTTTATGAAATCTATTTCATGTAATAGGCATGGGAAACTAAGTCCAACACCATTTCCACCGAGTGAAAAAAGAAAAATCATCTGATGTAGTCAAGATTCATCCTTGAAAGTGTCCCCTTTAGAAAGATGGTGACATTGAACTATGATCTCTCTTTGCTGTCTCACTGACTGCTACCCATTCTCTTTAGCTTATCTGCCTTCTGGCTTAAAATGATTCACTTATATTAGAAACTGCCCAGCTATGGAACTAAATTATTATTTTCTATGATGATGCAGAAAGATTCACCCTAATAAATACTTCTACGGTAAAGAGAAAGCAATAATACAAATCAATCAAACTGCAAGCATTTGCCTGTGTGACAAATGCATTCACCTTTCATAAATAGTGAGTCAGAAGGAAGAAAATAGTGATAATTGCAACACATTTATTTTGAAATGTTTTTCATTTCTCCTCAAAAGGACAGAACCTAAGAGGGAAATTATTCACAATTGTAGCATATTATTAGGATAAAGTATATATAAATTTCATTAATAACATGTCACCTGCCCTACTGCATGACCTGTGTCATTGTTACCAACGGAATATGTAAAGATACATAAAAGCAGGTTACGTCAGTCATGATTTACTTTTTAATTCATGCATATGTATCTGACCAAAATGGATTTAAAATTGCTTGACTAAACTTTAAACAGGTTTCTTTCTGACTATAGACCCCTGAACTCTCCTTTCTGAGGAGATTTGCTTTAGAAAACTAGCAATTATAAATGTTTTCTCTGTCCCTTTCAGACATAAACCTTCTATAACCCAGGAATGTCTTTCTACAGCATTTGGGAGCTATCCCTTTGAAATGTAATCATCAAGAAAGATAGCATAGGGAATAGAGTCATTGGAATTGTAACAGTTATATATGATGTCAGAGGGGAAATACATGGGGGCTATCAATTTATGAGGGGTGTAAATGTCTATTACATTGTTATG
>NW_017731646.1:55239-56618 GCF_001890085.2 Hipposideros armiger | reverse complement strand
GTTTCATTTACTCAGTTTCCCCTAGTAGTTACATTTTACATAATTATATTACAAAATCAAAATCAGGAAGTTGACATTGGTACAATGTGTGTTTATTGTGTTCATGGTTTTATGCCATTTTAACATATGTGTTTATTCATCTAATACCACAATCAAGATACAAAACTATTGCATTACTGCAAAGATCTTACTCACATTCCCTTTTGTAGTCATACCCAACCCCATTCCCTCCCAACTCCATCCCAAACCTTGGCAACCATTAATCTGTTCTCTACCTCTGTAATTTTGTCATTTCAAGACTGTTATACAAATGGGGAGAAGATTCAAGATGGCAGAGTAGATAAACACTGTGCTTGCTTCCTTCCATGAACACATTAAAGTTACAACTAAGTTATGGAACAATCAACCTGGAGAATCATCTGAACTCTAGCTGAACATAAATTTTATAACTTAGGATATAAAGAAGAAGCCACACCAAGTCTGGTAGGAGGGGCAAAGACTTGGAACAGGCCCTATACCTGCGTGTGGTGGATGAGAATCAGGAGGGATATCTCAGCTGTGGAGGTTCCCCTGTGAGAAGCTAGGGACTGCAGCCCCACACCTACCTCCCCAGCCCGGAATACTGATGCTTAGAAGAGGAGCCCCACAACATTTGGCTGTGAAAAACAGTGGGGATTCTGACCATTGAGGTGGGACACAAGGCTGCGGAAAACCCAGGCGTCCTCTTAAACAGTCCACACACAGACTCACTCACTCACCGTCACTCACCTTGGACTCTGGCGGAGGGGCAATGACTCAGGGGGCATCAGAGACATATGCAGGGGACAGACTGAGGTATGTGGCTTCAGAGCAAGGGCTGAAGGACAGTCACCATTTTCCCTGTGTGGATTCTTGCTTCCATGCTGCCAGCAGGCAGGAACCATCTTTCCTATGTTGAGCCCGACCCCTATGCTTACAACCTAATCTGAATCTGATTGGCCTGGTGAGATCCGTTGCTTCACTCTGCTAATTCACTGAGACCCCACCCCACCCAACTCCCTCAACGCAGGAGGCACTTTCTCACAAGCAGCCAGCTCCATCTGCATTGCACTTTTTTTGGAAAACTATCAGAGTCTAGCAGGCTCCAGGTGGGGGGTGACAGGCCTAGGTATGCTCTGAGACTTGCTGAGTCACTGCAGGCTCAGCACTGGCACCAAACCAGAGTCTACATTAACCTGGTGACCACAACTCTTCCCACTCTAGTGAGTCCCTGAGACCCTGCCTCACCCAACTCGTGTAGCACATGAGGCTTTTTTTTTTTTTCAGCTGAGCCATCCTGCCACCTGTTGGCAGCTCAGCGGCAGCTCAGCTCGGGCCAGGTATCAAACCACTGTTGCTCA
>NW_017731646.1:50869-53259 GCF_001890085.2 Hipposideros armiger | reverse complement strand
GGCCCTTGACATCCATTCAAATAGTTTCTTATATCAATATTAGTTACTTTTTTTGCTGAGTAGTAGCCATTGTATGGATGTAAGGCTAGCTCATTTTTGTAAAGCATGATGTTAGATTTCGTGATCAATTTGTCAATAACAAAATATATACAGCTATATACGGAGGGTGTGTTTGTGTGTGTCCTAAAGATGAGGAAACATACCTTGGGGAAATGTTTTTAATCTTTATACCCATTAGTCTTGAAATCTTATTATTTTAGCTTCCTCAAGTAATGCTGATTCCAACCCATTACCCACATACCCAAAAATACACTGAGGGAGGTTGTTAAATAGTGTAAAATACACTGAGGGAGTGTAAAATAGTGTTGTGGGAACTAGGAAATGAGCATTTAATTAGAATACCATCAGAGACTCTAAATGATCTGATCATAAGATGATGATATAATGAATCCATACATGCAAAGCTTCTGAGACTACAAAGATAAATAATAGAGACTTTACAGGTACAGCTTGGGGATTTGGGTAAACAAGCACACAACTCAGCTCTTCGTTCCATTCTCAAGACAGGCTGAGCTAAGGTGCTGCAGAAATTGTTACTCTAAAAGTGGGCGATAAAGATCTTAGGGAACTTTAGATAATGGCTTTTTAAAGGCTCCATTGCATTTGCTCAAACCCTGACCTTGCTGAAGTTGAAGCAAAGACAAAGAATTTGGTAAACTCTATCGAGAAATATACAGAAAATTAGAAAATCAGCCTGCTCCACATAAAAATAAACTTGCTGGGCATGAGTCCAAGAAAACCCACTCAGATTATAACAGAGACTGGTGCAAACATTTTTAGCAGCAACACAGTTCTACCCCAGGAGGCAGAACTAAGGCCCTTGACCTCAACTTCCAGAACAGACCCTGACTACGTCTGGGAACAAAATTTGAGTCACCGCCAACTCCATGTGCAGCAATAATCTAGAGGAAGATCATTTACTCTGGGCTTTTATTTTTCATAAGCCAGATTCAATATTAAATTATTATGGTTTTACCAGAGTTCTATATCTGAGAACCATAAGACTTCTGAAATGCTTTCTAAATTAAAAGATTTATATATAACTAACATGTAATTTTTTATTTAAATAACTGAAATTTATTTGGAAATTATTTAAATAATGAATCAACCTGTCATTATGTAGCTAAATGGAGCTGTAATGACAAAACCATTGTCTGAGACGAAGCAATATCAGTGTGCATACATGAATATCGAATTAGAAAACTAAAATGGAAATTTCTGGTAGATGTATTTTTGAAAAATGAAAAAAAAATACATGTATAAAATCTACTCAATAGCTTCTCAGTAGCTAAATATTTTTAATCTACCACAAAATGGAATAAATACAATCAAGATCATAGAGATGTAGTTAAGCATTTTGGTAAATGTGCCATGTTCATGTCTGTTCTCTTTCTTTTTTTATATATCGTATTTCACTCATGTCAACATTGAAGCTGTTCGCTATTTTGATATGGCATTGTGTTCCCCGTTTCTGCTTCTTTTTAATGTAACGAACAGAACATAAACCAGTATTGGAGTTCACCAGGTGAGAGGACTGAGAAAACCAAATGCTGACCATCTGTTGAGGCAGAACAGCCTGGCCCCGTCCGGAATTACTCTCCTCCCAGGCTCCAGGGATGAGCAGGCAGCCAGCACCTGCTGTTGGTTTGAGAGGTCTGCCTAGAAGAGTAGCATCAGCACATGGCTCCAAGGCTTCTCCACAGGCAGCTGCCAGAACCCAAAGGTGCTTTTGGAGAAGATGAAAGGCAGGAATGGTGGGGCCAGAGAGGCACATGGAAGTGTCACCCATGCAGAAATTAGTATCCACCTCCACATCAAGACCTATGGCATTAACCAATGTGAGTGTGAATGTGTGTGGGCATGTGCCTGTGTTTCTCTAAACTAGTAATTTAATCAGCAGAGGCCAAATGACTTAAAGAAATAAGTCTCTAGATAAGAAATCAGGCTTCACCAGTATAAGAAACCTAATATTGGGTTGTCGGAAAAGTCATGATGTATTTTGTCTATGTTTTTCAAAGGTCATTTATTTATCTAAAGAACAAAGATCAATCAATGATATATTGCCCATTTTGTTTGAAAACGTTTTGCCATCTTTCAGTGAGCTTCATAATTTCTCATTTATAGAAGGACCTGTCTATATCTGCAAAAAAATGAACAAGGTGCTGATTTGCAGCTTCATCTGAGTTGAGTGTTATACCACACAAGGAGTTTTGAAGAGAGCAAAACAAGTGGAAGTCTGACGGTGCAAGGTCAGGCGAGTATGGTGGGTGTGGCAACACATCCCATCCAAGCTCCAATAATTTTTGACGGGTGATCAAACTTGTGTGTGG
>NW_017731646.1:31178-48109 GCF_001890085.2 Hipposideros armiger | reverse complement strand
CAAATTGAATTCTCATAGTTGTTTTTTATTTTTCATTTAAAAAAAAGCTAAATGAAGAGAAGACTATAATTGCCCCAGCCCTACCTTCCTTCTGCCCTTGTGATGTAGTGGGCATGGCAAACACACTGAATGTATATGGTTAGGTAGTTCCTTTCAGATACAGTCTTGAGTTTATTCCTACCAGCGCACTTGCATATTTCCAAGGTCAACTTAGAAATGAAGACAAGACCTCTGCTAGATTGAATAACTCTGGAGAAAAAGAACTGAAAAAAAAACACACCTGTTCCTCTGGAATGACACTTGGTCAGTGCAGAATGGACTGGTGTCACTCTTTTTGGTCAAAAGCTGTTGTGCATAGCACAACAGGTTATTGAAGACTAAAATATATAATCAGGTTATTCGTAACATAAGAGCCTTTCCACTGTATGAAAGCGCAGCTAATTGGAGTAGAAAACATAAAACGCAGCTAGCCACATTATATTTCTTAAAGATATAGAAATGCCCTTCACTGTAAGCATTGTTCTAGAAATACGAAGTCAGTACATGATGAGCCCATAGACATTGATAATGGATGGCAAAATAGAATCTGTTATCAGCCAGCCTCAGTCACCAATCTGGGTCCTCTTATACTATTTTGAAGCCATTATCAGAAAACAAACCTGATTGTAAAGAAAAAGCTGTGGTGAAAATCTTCCTTCTCTAAAGAAGTGTATTGTGCCTTCAACAGGGTAGGATCAGGCGCAAGTCCTCTCTCCCCTGGCTGTCTGCAGCTCCCTGATGGTGCGGTCACATTGTCTGTCTATAATGTGAAAGTACTCTGAGTCGCCTCTGTCAAGTCCTGAATATCAAATCTGTGTGCATGGCCAATTGGCTCATAATTTCATTTTATTATATCTTAGATATTTTGTCTGGGACCTAGTAAATTCGACATAGAATTTACTTCAGAAAAGGCAGATAATATGACAGTTTTACGAGTAGAGTGTTAGGAGTGAGATGACAACTAGACAATGCTGAGCCATGGCACTTACTGCCTGTGTGACATGGACACGTTATTGCCCCCAGGATTCTACTTCCTCAGGTTAATAATGCCTACTCAGCAGGTTACTATGAGAGTTGAGGATGATAAAAATAATATGGCAAGTTCATGGTACATGTCTGTTAAAAGTCAGCTGCTATTATTGTATGTGATTTTGTATATTCAATCAAAGAACACCTTCAATGTTTTTATATTTTATATGAATCCTACAAAGTATATATAAAAAAAACAATCAACAATAAATATATTCTTAAATTGATAAAACATTAATGAAGACCCTAAAATAAATCATTGTTTGGAGAGATAAATAATTAGATGAAAACAATGACATGCATGTATTTACAAATACAAAAATAACTGAGCATAATGTGAATAGTGATCATTTCTGGGAGATGGGATTAAAAGTAATTTTTATTGGGCAATAGATGGAGGGAGGGGGGTTGTCACTTTGTGAGGGTGAAAAGGATAACTATTGCATTGTTCTATACACCTGAAACTAACAATAAAAAAAATTTTTTTTTAAATGTAATTTTTATTGTCTGCCTTTTGTTTATCATTTCCAAAATTTCTACCTTTTCAGTGTGTAGGCTATTGTCTCAAGCAGAGCAAGTAATTCTGGGATCATCTCTGTCCCTGGGAGGAAGAAGCCTTTTAAGTTTTACAACTCCTTCTACATTTTCCCCGACTCCTTAACTGAGGGCAGCTTTAAAGCCTGTTTGTTTTATGTACAGTGAGGAAAGAAACAGGACACTCACATGCTCACTTTTTATTGCCTACACACACAAACTGGCTTTTAAGTAATCCAGTTGAAGTCAATGGAACTAGTTATTTTAAACACCTTTGCCATGACAGTGAGATATATCTGAATGAATATATCTGAAATTTTTATACATAAAAATAATGTCATTTATATACAAAGCAGCTCAAATTGTTCTTATTAAATGCATAAAATAATCAAAATACCAACATTTTCTTTTTTGTGGATTTCTGACACATTAAAAAAAAACTTGAAATCAATTAACGCAGCAAAAGAGTTAAAACAATAACCTCTCAGATTCAACTAGTACCTTTCTAATTAAATCAGACTTTAAATTTTGATTTGTTTTCCAAAAATAGTTTTACTCGTTCACAACATCCATGCAGACAGCTCAGGGTGGCCCCTGTATAGGAAGCAGCTCAGAGCATTTGGCAGGGATTCAGGATATAGCTCACATGCTCAGCACATGCAGTTGACAATCAAACCTATCTTTCATGCTCAACTCCCTTCCAGGTCAATGGATCTGCCCACAACATGATTTGATTTCATAGTCTTTGGCCAGGACTTAAAAGTTACATCTAGGGCCGGCCGAGTGGCGTGATGGTTAAGAGCTGGCTTGGGACGCCAGAGGGCCCCGGTTCGGATCCCACATATGAGGGCCAGTGACACTGCCCTCTACAGCTAAGATGCTGAACAACAGCTCAACCTGGAGCTGGGCTGCCGTGAGTCGCCGGCGCCGGTGTAGGCTGCAGCCCCTGTGGCAGTGGGTTGCCATGGGCTACCGTGTGTAGCCAGCAGCCAGCGTGAGCGGCCAGCAGCCAACGTGAGCGGCCGTCCAGAAGCCAGTGACTGATCTGCCTCACCCGGGAAGAGCGCAATGATGGTGCCAACTTGGGCCAGTGAAGCAACGTCCTCCACAACTAGACTGAAAAACAAAATGACAGCAACTTGTTTGTTCCCCTTCCCCCAATTCCCCAGCACTGTTCCCATCCT
Source organism: Hipposideros armiger (assembly GCF_001890085.2). Taxonomy (NCBI): domain Eukaryota; kingdom Metazoa; phylum Chordata; class Mammalia; order Chiroptera; family Hipposideridae; genus Hipposideros; species Hipposideros armiger. Next base: position 45,323 of record NW_017731646.1, on the reverse strand, counting down.
CCAATTCCCCAATAAAAAAATAATAATAATTAAAAAATTAAAAAATAAAAAAATAAATAAAAAAGTTACATCTAGACTCTAGACCACATGGCATTACCAACAGGTTCAGGAGAGCAAATCTCATCTCATCTAATATGTCATCACAACAAGAAGGGATTTAAACAGAGTTAAGAGGAACTATTTCTCTCTTCTAAGAGGCACAAGATATACCAAGCGCCACTGAGAGTGAAGCAATGTGCTGCATATTATAAGAGGATAGTAAGACAAAATAAAAACAGGCTCATGTTCAGACCTTAACCTGTCCTGTTCTTTTATTTGTTTTCTATGGATTAAATAACCTCTTAAGTGGAACAAAATGACAGACTGTCACATTAAAAAGTAAAAGTAATAAGATGAGGCTTATAATGCACAGCACATAGAACCTACTCCATCTTCCTGGCTGGTTCCCCATAGTGGTCAAATCTCCAAAGGGCAGCAAACAGTTTAAAGCTATTTAAAACTTAATGTCTGCCAAGGGAAAGTGATGGCTCTGAGCAAATATAAAGATCATTAACCCAAGATTTAATAGCCATGCATTTATCTAAGAATATGTCTCAGTCAATATTCCTGAAGTTCCACTACTTTGTGAAGACACAAGTATGATCCCAAAGGGAAACAAACAAACAAAAATGTCCTTGATCAAATAAGTTTGAGAAATAGTGCAAAACCACAATGTACTTGATAATATTAGATTGGAAGTCTTAGAGGAAAATTTTAAAATAACATTTCTCAACTTTAGTTAACCACAGAACCCTTTTTGGGCCTTACACTTAACATCTGTGATGGTTAGTTTTATGCATTAATTTGACTAGGCTATGGTAGCTCATCATTCAATTAAACACTAGTCTTGATGTTGCTGTAAAGGTATTTTGTAGATCCCTTAATCTCTACAATTGATAACATTAACTGTAGGAGATTATCCTCCATACTGTGGGTGGGCTTCACCCAATTTGTTGAAAGACCTGAAGAACAAAATAGGTTTTTCTGAGGAAGAAGAAATTTAGTCTCAAGGCTGTAGCATCAGCTCCTGTCCAAGAGTTTCTGTCTGCCTGCCTGCCCCTGAGATTTAAAGCTTGCCAGCCTCCACATCACATAAGCCAGTTTCTTGGGATGAATGAATGAATGAACGAATGAATACTTATATAAATAAATAAATGTGTGTGTAAATATTTCTTTCTTTCTTTTTCTTTTCTTTTTTTTTTAACTGGTTCTGTTTCTCTGGTAGAACTCTGACTGATAAAACATCCCCCCAAACTAACATTTCATATAACTTTCTTTAGGGGACACAATAAATTCCCATGTTCTACAGCAGTAAAATCTGATCTTCCACAGCATAACTGTAATCAGATACCAGGAGCTTAACCCCACTTAATTTAGGTATATAATAAATATTGTTAGTTGCTGCTCGGTAGCTTTCTTACCAGCACCCACACCCACACACACGCTGAAATTGCCAAAGTACTAAAAGTAGACCCTGACTGGCATAAACTAAACACTGTAATCTCTTTGCCTTTGTCTCCATGACTTATTCAGTATGGGGGTAATGCAGGGCTAAGTGAACTGGTGCGCAGACACCCCCCTGGCCACACTGATGGCTCTGCTTTATTAAATAATAGGAGGAAGTGAAGATCCCTACAGTCCTGGGTGATGATGGTTAGTTGCCAACATTAGGACTCAAACTGCTGCATTTTGTGACCATGAGGAAATATGGCATGAGGACAAAGCTGACACACCAAAGAAGGCAAAGTTGAAAGATGTGCCGAGAAATAAATATGCCGTCCAAGTCAAACCACATGTAAAACCTGAATAACCTCTGGACTTTAGTTATTTGAGTCGACAAATCCATTCCTTTGTTTAAGACAAACTGAGTTGGGTTCCTTTTGGTGCTTCAGTATATATTTGTTGAATTGCACTTGCATGCAACAGTATCCTAAATAATAAATGGAACATAAAAAGGTAAAAACTGGGAATATAAGAATATAGAAAGTCTTGCTTGTGAATAGATGGACAAGGCAGGGCAGAAGAGGGAAAAAAGAAATTTGCTAAATGATTAAACCAAGACAAGCCTCATGCCATTCAACTGTTCTGAGCATATGTAAGAATATGTATGTGTGGATGAACCTCAACCATCAGGGCTTCTTAACATCTTCGAAAATTTGATCAAAGCTATGATCACTTTCCTCAAAAAAAATTCTTACACACATAAAATTTAGCTTTCAGTGTCAGAACCTTCATGTAGTCCTAAAACACAGGCACAGAAATCTATGGATTAGAGTGAGTTAGGAATCCCTGCTCTACATGTGGCAGGACAAGCTGTCAACATTGATGCTTTTAATAAATAGCTATAGAAGAATAAAACTAAAAACATGGTTTGACTGAACACAGGTTATACTAATTACAGTTACTTGTGAGAATCACTTACTCCTGGGACTGATAACATTGCTCCATGATAATGATGTACACACCCAATAGAGTTTTGTGGTGAGTTTTATTTACATCAGTAAACTTGGTCCATGAACGCTTGGCATGTCACGGCACACAGCATGATCATTGATCACTTTTAAAAAGGTAAGAGAAAATTCTTTATCAACAGATCCATAGACAGTTGAGAGGTTTAAAAAGTGAGATCAGAGAATCAGTTTGGAGGTAGAGGTCAAGTGGGACTCAACTGTCACTTTTTAATGGAATTACGAAGATAAAAACCAGGTTAACAGGGGCCACGTAGAAGTTGCTTGAGAGAAACAAGGAAATGGCAGTGCTGATTGATGTCAGGCAAGGTTGACCAGGAAAGGAAGAAAAGATCTGCATTAACTTTTTTAGTAGTGTAGGCATTCTTCATATATAGGCATGTGAACATAAAGAAATAAGACATTGTTGCGATTTTCTCATTATTGATAATGAAAACCTCTGCCAGTTCTATCAACAATAAATAAAAATAGTTTTCTTATCAGTTAAAGGAATTTAAAATCTCCCTTGCCAGCCCATTGTTCTAGTCAGCAAAATTGTTGGTGTATGGAAGCAAAGACAAGAATATTTATTTAATGCAAATCAGGTTCTGATATCATTATTTGAAATTAAGAATAATTATCCAGTATATTCCACGTACAAATAACTTTTGGAATCAATAGTATCCCCAACCATAAGAACACAAGCTTATGTCTTATGACATGTGTAGGTACCATAAAAATACCTCTATGTGATTTTTCCAACTCCTAAGTTCTGCTAAATATTGGAATAATATATTTACCAATCCATCTGCTCAAACACTCAATTTTCCTAGTCAGTAAGAACAAACAAAAGGTGACTCATTTTATGTTATACAGGTAGCCTTTTAAAAGGGGTGGGGCCATTGCTTATTGGACTAGTTTCTTCAATGAGTTGTATAAGAATAAGACTCTCAGCCCCCAAATTACTTGTAAACAAGAACAGAATGCACTGTGACATGCATGCTAGGATTCTTAAATGTAATTTTAATACATTTAGGGACAAAAGCTTTTTAAAAGGTGAGTGATGTCCAAAATGTAAAATAAATCAAGTATAAAATATTATCCAATGTTTAATAGTTCTTGTTGCATTTTAATTTTTAAGACTGCCTCCTCTGCAAAAAATATGTAAATACACCATACAAGGTAGAAAACAGTGCAAATTGAAAAATAATGATCTTTCACATCTTAGAGATAAGAAATTTTGCATCCTGAAATACCCTAGGAAAGCTTTAGGAGGAAAAGCCAGGATTGGGTTAAGCTTAGATTTCTACAAATGGCACTTGTGAAGAAAGGAAGCGTGTCACAGAGTCTAAGTGCAGAAGACCAAGGTTCTGTCCCCATTTTTACTAATGAGCTTTGGAGTTCTGGGAAAGACATGTGCCCTCTTTGTTTTTAGGTTTCTTCATTTGTACAAAGAAACACGGGACTGGTGGATTTCTAAGGTGCTATCTACTCTCGGTTCCTGAAAATATGAGTCAGAATCTTAAGACTGATGTACAAATACTTTAGTCATGTAGATATAGGCACAAGATACAATCACAATATATTTGGTGATTTTACAATTTGAGGGATGACATGCTCCCATCAGTGTCCTTTTTTGAACACAGGAGAGAACCATTATCTATCTGTGCATTTCTCCACATCTCTCCTCTCCTCATCTCCAACATCCTCCATTGTCTAAGCACAAGATTTCAGTGACAGCTGCTTCTACCAGATTCAAAGTTTCTCGTTGTCTACTACATCCCCTATTGCATGATTTATGGTGGCAGTATATTTTTACAAGAATTCTGGAAAAACGATTTAAGATGTTCAATCACTGTATATACACATAAGAATTTATTAGTGATAAAATAATCTCACAAATCTTCCGTACAGAAGAACTATAACAGGCCACGTTGGGTGACAGCGGTGGCCCAGGAGCCTGTGGCTACTTCCCAGCCCTCCCTGCCCAACCTGCTCGGGGCCACCCTACCCAAGAGGAGCTGCCTATCTCAGAGCATGACTATCTCTGAGGGGACCCGCACCAAAAAAATTTTCATCGATGGGAACATTGCTGCAGGGAAGTCAACATTTGTGAATATCCTTAAACAAGTCTGCGAGGACTGGGAAGTGGTTCCTGAACCCATTGCCAGATGGTGCGATGCTCAAAGTATTCAAGATGAAGTTCAGGAACTGACAACATCTCAGAAAAGTGGTGGGAATGTTCTTCAGATGATGCATGAGAGGCCTGAACGATGGTCTTTTATCATGTGCCTGCCTCAGTCAAATACAAGCTCAGCTCGCCTTTCTCAATGTCAAGCTCAAAGATGCAGAAAACCCTGCATTATTTTTTGAACAATCTGTGTATAATGACAGGTATATTTTTGCATCTAATTTGTATGACTCTGACTGCATGAATGAAACAGAGTAGACAATTTATCAAGAATGGCATGACTGGATGAATAACCAGTTAGGCCAAAGCCTTGAACTGGATGGAATCATTTATCTTTGAGCCACTCCAGAGAAATGCTTGAGTAGAATATATTCATGGGGAAGAAATGAAGAACAAATATTACTCTTAATGATTTAGAGAAGTTTCACTATAAGCATGAAAACTGGCTTCTGCATAGAACACTGAAAACCAATTTAATTATCTACAAAAAGTGCCTATCTCAACACTGGATGTTAATGAAGACTTTCGAGACAATCACCACAGTCTGGTTGCAAGGGTCAAAGAATTTTTAAGCACTGTGACCTTGCTGAAGGCTACAGGCAGTGAAATGATTCCAGATACTTCAGCTATGGGGATCTTAGTAGCTCCAAGTCATACAAATCTCTTTAGAAAATTTAAGTTTTGAACCATTTTTGATCCAAGAAAAAAATATTTTTTGATGAATCCTAAACAAAGGTTGACCAGTTTCTTTTCTTTTTCTTTTTTTCTTCTTTTTTTTTTATTTAAATAAACAAATACATTTAATTATCTCTCAGGGCAGCAAGTCTGGCGGTAGATGGTTCCATAATCAGTATTGTGGCTACCCTATATCATAAGGGACCTGCCCCACCGCCTCTGTCCCCCCACCCCACTCCCCACCTTCTGCCTGTCCCCTGTCATCCTCCACAGCAGGCTGGCTTTTTTCCTGGTGATTCTCATCTCACTGGTGACCAGTTTTGTAACTGGAAACTTTAATGTTACATAGTAAATGGTAATGTGTCATGTAAATTAGTGCAAAAAGTTGCAAGTGAAATTTAAGGAATCTCCAGAAAAAGGATTAAGAAGTTGTATTTTAAGTACTTTTGGCCAAGTGCCTTCCCTTCCACCTTAATTTATGCATCAGATAAGACCAGGTTTAGTGTTTAATTTCTTCACTGATATTTATTAGTGTGTCTATAACACATTTACAGAAGAACAGGTTACACTTTTTTCCCAGTTTGTAATGGCATAACCTGTCATAAATCACTTAATCTTTTTCCTGCCTCTGTTTCTACATCTGTGCTATGGGTAAGAGTTCATCTTTTTGCATAGGATTCTGGATAATTAAAGAGGTAATGTTTCAGTACTTAAGAGATAACTGAAGGTTATTACATGAGTAAAAGATTTAATTTATATGGAGCTTAAAATAGGTACCTCCTTTCTCCCTTCTCAGACCATTCTTTTAGAATGGAATATTACTGTTATAGTTAAAAGATTGATTTAAAGTATGATCATCTTTACATCATTTGAGGTGAAAGTACATTTATTTTCATTTTTATAGGTAAAATGTTAGTGGAAAGTAGTAAGGAATAAGTTTTTCCATCTTATTCTTTATTGACTGCACTGGGAACGAGTAGTCTTTTGTTACCTTTATACTTCGTGAGAAGTCAAAAGAGAGACTGAAGACAAGGTAGGTTATCTTCCGTGTTCACTTAGCCCCAGCTGTTAGATCCTGCCTCATCCTGCTTTCCCCACTGTCTGGATTAATTAGGCAGCCTGCTATTTTAAAGTCACACATTTCTCCCCAGAGAATATTGTGATTATTCTCTGCTTCATAGTTTGCTTTGCTTCTCTGTAGGGTTATACCTTAAGTTTCTTTCCCCCTCCTTTCAGAGAAATTACTGATTAAAATGATCTTGCTTCATATGTTCCATATCTTGAAAGCATTATCACTTTTTTTAATATACTGGGGGTGTCAAAAAAATGTATACACATGACATGTATTCATCTTTTGTTACCGGTATATATTGAGTATTCAATTTTTAAAAATTTTTTTGTATTCATTTATTTTTATTAATAAATTATTAGTTTCAGGTGTACAGAACAATGCAATAGTTATCCTTTTCACCCCTCACAAAGTGACAACCCCCCTTCTCCCATCCACAGACTCTCCCATCCCCGATATCCTACTTACCTATTACAATTCCATTGACTCCATTCCCACACTACTCCACATCCCGTGTCTATAGGTATATATAATTATAGTTAACATACAATATTATTCAACATCAGCTTCAGATATACAGAGCAGTGGTCAGGCCTCTGCACTGTCTATGAAGTGGCTTCCCTCACAAGACATGAGTCCATCTGGCCCCCTAAAAAATATTTACATTATTGATTATATTCCCCAGACTGTCTTTTCTATCCCTGAAGCCATATTGTAGTTACCAATTTATATTGTTTGAGTACTCAATTTTAATACAGTTTTTTCCTTTCTTAAAATGCATATACAGGCCTGCCCAGTGGCTCAGTTGGTTAAGAGCTTGCTCAAGAGTGCGAGCTCTGAGCAACAGTGGTTTGATTCCCAGCCCAAGCTGAGCTGCCAACAGGTGGCAGAATGGCTCAGCTAAAAAAAAAAAAATACAAAATGAATAAAATGCATATACATTTTTGGCACCCTCTATATATTAGGAAATATATATTAATGAAGAAGACAAAAGGATAAAGTAATTGTAATTTTTAAAAATTACATTTTAGTTATGTATATAATTAGTTATGTATATGTATTAGTTATGTATATAATCAAAGATTTTTTCAAGTTTGTTTAAAAAAAAACAACTATGAGTAATATATGTAGGAGGTGGAGCTTAATCACTCTTCCTCCCGAGTGGGTTAGGTTTAATGACTCAGTTCCAAAAACTAGACTGAGCAGGGAATGGGACAATGAATAGCTAGCTGTACAGTGGAGAAGTTTGGCAGATAACACTGTGACAAAATGATGAAGGTTAATATCACCAGTGACATCATGTGGTATCATGTACCCCTGATGGCACAAGAAGGGTATTTCACCTTCGTGGTCTCTTTTCCCAAAACTTGTAACTCCACTTAATCATGTGAAAAACAACAGACCAACCCATTCTACAGTATGTAGATACTTGGCCAATACTACTTGAGACTGTCAAGGTCATGAAAACAAGGAAAGACAGAGAAACCATAACATATCACAGAAGGCAGGGAGAACATGACAACTAAATGCAGTGTGGTTGCCCGGATTGGATCCTGGAAGAGAAAGAGGACATTAATGGAAAAATTGATGAATTAAAATAAAAGTTAATAGTTAAAAGTTTGTTGTTATTATTATTATTCAAATAAAGAATCTCATGCAGTGTATGCACAGCTGTTTTGCTTAAGACAGCCACATAATTTATCTTTCTCCCATCTTTGCAATAATCTTGTGAGAAAGACACTAGTATTTTCACTCTACGGATGAGGAAAGTGAAGCTCATTACAGTTTAAAAGATTCATTAACAATAGACAGCTAATAGGTACCAAAGTTGGAATGTATTTTTATACTACCATAGTTGCCACTGGAGGGTCTATTAATATTTACTAGAGTCATAGGTTCATTTTACGTCGCCCACAGCCCCAGTTTTTATTCTCAGCATCAGCCTACAGCCAACATATTTCCAGAATCTTGGAATCAGAAGACATCTTGAAAGGCTGTGATGCCCAATCACTTACAATCCTCCTCCTTTACAGAAAAATGTTCCAGAATGAATACCCTTTGCCTGAATGGCACTCAGGTTAAGGCATGTCCTAAGTCATCCGGTCTCTGCATTTTACCTTTTTCCTAGCCATACCTACCTCATTAACACCTTCCTCAAAGTTTATTAATTTGTTTTCTGAAGTGCTAAAAAGAATTCCCTTCATCAGAAGAGAGATTCAGACAATTAATAGCAGCTACTAATGAAACATATGATAAAAACAGAAGCCAAACTTGATTTTACCATTTAGGTACCAAGTTAGAAAAATACATTTTTTTAGGTATGCCTAATACTGACATCATTTAAATATAAGAAGTCTCTTCTAGGTCATATGTTTTTCTTTATCATTGTACACAGACTACAGACTTCTTTAAACTATATATATATATATATATATATATATATATATATATATATATTAGTTACATCTTTAAATGATTTCCAGGACTCTGTTCTTTATTTCTGAATCACAGTCAAGTTGCAGCGATCCTGGATCTGTTATTTATTTAACTTTCCAGTGAAGAATGCATTATCTTGAATAACAAATTAATAAATTTATGACAAAGAGTCCAAGTAGCACAAATAAGATCTCAATGCTACAAAATGATTAATATTTTCTTATTTTAACACGCTTCTTAGAAGCAAAGCAAACGTAAAAAAATTACACAGAAAGACACACGTATAGAAGTTATTTTAAACTACTCCAGCTGTCCTTTTGTCTGAAGATATGGAAAACCTTAAGGTTCTAATATCACACATTCTTTTTGGAATGTAAAATATGAAGAACAGTAGTCAACTGTTTACAAATATTAAGATCTCTTTTCTTGGATCACCTCACCTAATGCGAAGTCATGCAGTAAACATCCACGTATCAGTATTGTGTTAGCTACTCATTAACTTGAGAAACATGAGCCTTATTCTTGGGAATTTACCATTTAAGATATGAAATTGACATCGACTATTAGAGAAGGCAACCTAGTGCTAAAGAAACACTAAACAGGTTACTAAATTCAATAAGACCAAGTAAGGTGTTAGTAAACTGGCCCTCAACTAATCATAAGCATCACAGGCTTTTCAAGGCTGGAAACTGCATTTGGAATAAGCGGGTGAAAACGTGGCCAGGTGCCCAGAAGAACACTAGGTCCCTGGTCCTGAGAGAGGTGCCCAAGTGATGGGTGAGGGGTGCCAGAATGCAGATCCAACTTCTGATGGAAGCATATGATATTCAAGATGGGCCAAGTTTTATTTTTTAATAGCTCAGCTTCCAGTTGGCAACAAAAAAATCCTGTGCCAGCTGCTGAGGAAATAATGTTCTGGGAGCTGGCAGGCACTGGCACTTGGAAAGCCAACAGGCATGGATGCACAGTGGATACCAAGGTAGTGCCTAGAAGGCAGAGAAGCGGGAGAGGAGTGTGACCACAGAAGAAGTGTCCCAGCCTAAGGTTACACAAGGTGCTAGGGAGCCTTCTTGTAATTAATTAATTAGAAAGAAAGAAGAGCAGCTCAGAGTTGGCCCCAGCCATCCTGGATAAGCCAAGTGTAGGTGCTGTATTCCCCATAAAGTAGGTCTCTGGACTACATTCCCCAACATCTGGCAGAAGGACAATGGTGGGCATCTGGGAAATGAAAAGCGACTCACTTCCCTCACACTCTCCTGGCCACATTAGCACAGAGTAACCAAGGCTAGCTTTCGCAACATAGCAAGAAGATTCCGAGGCTATGACTGAGGTCAGACAGATATCAAACTGGGAAGAAGGGCATAAGAATGTCTTAGCTCAGTCGGCCTTGACAAAATATGAGAGACTGGGTGGCTTCAACAACAGAAATTTGTTTTCTCACAGTCCTGGAAGATGGAAGTTCAAGATCAGGGGCCAGCATGGTTGCATTCTGGTGAGAGCTCTCTTCCTGGCTTGCAGACCTCTACCTCATTGCTGTTTCCTCAGGAGAAAGTGGCGGGGAGGGTGAGAGAGAGGGAGGGAGAGGGGGAGAGAGAGAGAGAGAGGGAGAGAGAGAGAGAGAGAGAGAGAGAGAGAGAGAGAGAGAGAGAGAGAAGCTTTTTGTTGTCTCTTCTAAGGGCACGGATCCCATCATGAGTGTCCTCCTTCATGACCTCAACTTACCCTAATTCACTTCCAAAAGGCCCATCTCCAAGCACCATCACAATGGAGCCCGGGGATTCAACATAAGAATTAGGGAGGGACACAAACATTAAGTCCATAACAGGGCAGATACAAGGAAAATGGGAGGGAGCTGGTCTCTGGGGGGACAAGGGGATCAGGGAGAAATCAGGCAGAGACAGAGAGGTGCTTGTGGGTTGAGATGTAACTGGACTTGGCAAGCAGGAAGCAGACCTGGGTGGAGAGTGGCCTTCCTTGCACCCTTCAGCTATTTCTCTGCCCCTCTTCTGCCTATACACAGCTTTTCTCGAACCATCCTCCAATGGCTTCTGTTGTCAAAATAGAAATGGGGACACACAGATTTTCCAGAATAATTATTTTGACAGTACATACAAATCATGAACATAAAGTTAATGTCTCTACTTGGAAGTTAAGTCAAGGAGCAATTTATTATTATTATTTTTAGACATCTCAATAGATAGTTTTTAAATGACATCCCCAAATCAAGATAGACACAGAGCAGACCATCCGTGTTCTTCCCTCCTTCATGATCCTCTCCTTAGCGCCTCCTCCTCCCCCACTAAGGGAAGGCCAAGGCATATGTTACAGGACTATGTTACTGGACATTGTTAATAGATTACATAGTCACAAATGCGTCATAAGTCAAGCTTTTCTAAAACAGATCGATCCCTTTTGGAAACAAAACTAGAGGACTAGGGAAAGTTGGAAACATCCCTTCTTGCTAAATCCTGTCCTAGATATCCACAACTATTGCCAGCATTTGTATGGTCCACTCAAGGAAGAAAAAATGAGGAAATATAACAATGAGCACATGTTCCTAAAGAGAGGTGACACATTTTTAAAAAGCACAAAATAAGAATAAAAGTTATTCAAGGATCTTTCCACATATTTACAAAGCCAATGGAGCTTAGTCAGAGCCCCACTTGCTATAAAAGTTGTTCTGTCTCCTGAACACACAGTAAAGGGCTAAGGTGATGACCCAGAGAATTCAATTAGAAGAAAACAGATACTTGTAGCTAGAAGGGACCTTAGAGGGAAGTGATTCAATCACAGAATTCATACTATTCCCATCATTCAGAGACGGGGCCCTTTAAGAGAGAGTAGACTGTTGAAAGAGCCCCTTGGGTGCCAAAGGACTTTCAATTGCAGAAGCCTGGCTAGTACAACTGACTCACTTACACAACAAATATTTACTGAGAGCTCACTGCATGCCAGGTGTTGTCTGGGTGCTGGGGACACAGCTGTGAACAAAGGGACTGAGGTTTGGCCCCAAACAGCTCACATTCCAAAGAGGGACACAGGCTTTGAATCATTTCACCGTGTGCTGATTTAGCAGAGGGCTGTGTAGGGAAAATACCCCAAAGAAAAAGAGATTTCAGTCCTGCTCATTTTCCTGCAGCTGTTCACCTAATACTTATTCATTTATTTACTATTCCACAAGCATTTATAAAACATTTTGTAAGCACTCTTCCACAAACATTTATTATTGAGGGACAGGCAGGAGAGTGAACAATAGGTTCAGTAATGGGGAGAAAAGGTGGATAAGATACAGGGTTCCTCTGCCCGAGGAGCAGGTGCTCTGATGGTGAAGACCACGAAGTGTTTACCTGTAAGACAATAAATGCATGAAGTAATATGAAAGCAAGGAGGTGGGAGAAACCCACTGCCTGGGAGTTAGGATGACTATCCTGGAGCAATGAGAAGGAAAGGGCATTTCAGTCCACGAGAGTTTCATGCACAACACCATAGAGAGGGGTCCTTTAGGCCAAGGCCGTATAGTGGGAAGAGAAAAGTCCTGGAGTCGGACAAACCTGGCTTGAATCCCAGCCCTGCTCCCACCTCCAGCTGTGCAAGCTTCACAAGCTGCTTCACCATCCTAAGCCTCAGCTTCCTCACCTGAAAAATGGTGCTGGTGATGACCACTTTGTTATATTACTGAAATAATGACCAATACACAGACGACAGTAAAACCACAGTACCACACTCCTGGTAAACACTCCATGCTGGTAATCAGAAGCGGCGGGGAAGGAGTCTGGCAGGCAAGTTGGGGTCAGGTTGCTAACTGCACTTAGTATTCCCCCCTATAGACACCCAATTCAGAATCATTATCCTCTGTCTCCCACCTTGTGCCCTGTCTGGGCAATATTAAGCTTATGTGCCAGCTATGGAGCTAAGGACTTTTACATACCTAAGTGATCTCATTTCATCGTCATAGCAACTTTGAGGAGGATATACTACCATGATCTTCATCTTACAAATGAGGCTGAGTGAAGTGCAGTGTTATGCCCAAAGGGACACAGTCATCAAGTAGCAATTTTATCTGTCTGTTTTCCTGCCAGCCTCCTGCCCATCTTGCTCAGTTCTTGTCATAGCCCCGGCCTCACTCAGCAATCTTCTTTCACCCCCCACCAACTTCACCATTCAGAATGGCCTGCTTGCTGCCCCAGCCTTGAAGCAGTCCTGAGAAGCTAGCTGCCTTGCCCAACTGCCCCCTTGAGCTGTGGCTTCCTTCCTGAGGCCCCCTTCCCTCCACCAGCTGCCTGCTCAAGCCGGGACCAGCGCTCTGCTGCCCCCTCCTGGTCAGGGGCAGAACCTCAACTGCTCCCTAGGCCTCAGCTCAGTCCTGACATTCCATGTCTTTAGTATCTCAAGATATGAAAGAACTGTATTGGTTTGCTATGGATGACCCTGATAATTTCCTCGGGTTTCCATTTCACTAATGCGTCATGCATACACGTGACAAGCTCTGTTTATTAGGTTTTTAGATCGTTTCCAGTTCCAGGTTATACTCAGGAGAGCTTCTCAAGAGTTCACCTCGTTGAACATTTTTATTAGCTTATGTGTTCATATTGAGGAGAACGAAGAGGAAGGACCCAGGGTCCTATAGGAACCATTAAAAATGTTTCCACTCACATCAGGAATCTTCAGAGGCCTACTATGACTGAAGACCCTAAGCCAGGCTGATTCATTGAGTTACACATTTTGAATTTAGTCACATTTAATAACATACTCTTATTTTCTCAGTGATTGTCCTGACAGGGAGCTTTAAAAACTATTTCAGATTCACTTTAATGAATAGACAGCAGTATATTTACATGCTGTCAAAGATTAAACTTGGACTGATTAGTTGTCACAATTAAGAAACAATTTTGTACATCTGTTCAAGTCCTAAATGGAAGGTTGTCACTAAGTTAAAATAGTCACTAACTACATGTCCCTTCAAGACAGTACAACAAGTAAGGCAGACCAAGATAAAAAGTGCAATGAAAGGTAAAATGCAAGCGAAGGTCCCTCTTAAACTGTCCGCAGGACTTAAAGAGAAATCATTCAAATACTGCATTGTAGGTAGCAATGAATGTGTGAACATAATTCCGGATTTGCAATTCCCTACTCTTCTTTGTTCTCGTTTGTACTATTAGTCACGTTCTATCTATAATCACGACATAAATCAAAGAAAGTGCACATTTCACAAAGAATGCAACTACAAACTGGTGGAGAAAACAGTTTAAGAACATGTCATGTCCATTGCCTTTTTAGCAGACCATTCC
>NW_017731646.1:27222-28047 GCF_001890085.2 Hipposideros armiger | reverse complement strand
TAGTAGAGGTGGTATGCACATATGACAGAACTCTTAATGGTATTACATAGAAATGGGAGAAACATTTGGGTACAGAAGATATTCAATAAGGCCAAATATTAATCCATCAACCTCCCCATTGTTAACCATCTACATAATTAAAAGAAAATCATGTAAAAGCCTAGCTTCAAGCTTCTGAGACAGCGCTTCTCAGCAGGCAAAGGGGTGGGGTGGGGGAGGAGACATCTGACAATGTCTAGAGACATTTTTGGTTGTCACAACTTGGGGGTAGGGGGAGGACAGCTGCTACTGTCATCTATTGGGTAGAGGCCAGGGACATGCTAAACATCCTACAATGTGCAGGAGAGCCCCACACTGAAGAAGCATCTTGCCTCAGATGTCTGTAGTGCCAGGGCTGAGAAATCCCTTCTCTAAGAGAAAGACTACATGGACTACTCTTTGTCCATCATTAGAAATCACCTCTGTCCAGCCCTGCTCCTGTCCTTATTTGATCTTTGCCACTAATAAGATTACTATGGAAAGTCCCCCATCTAAACCTTTCACTATTTACATCCCCACATAAGTGTTGCCCTCCATTTAGCAATTAGAAATTTTTTAAATGGACTGTATTAAAGAGTCCATGTCCTTGATGTGCTAATACTATGTTATCAATATTTAAATCTAACTTCCTAATTAAACTATTGGAGTTAGGAAATTTTCATATGATCCTGCATTATCAAATAGGGGGAAAAATAAGTAAGGTAAAGATTAATATAATTTGAGTAAAACCTTGAATCTAGCTGCTGTTGCTTTCATGTAAAGTTACTCTTTGGCCTGAATTATATG
>NW_017731646.1:24143-26117 GCF_001890085.2 Hipposideros armiger | reverse complement strand
TGCAAAAGAGCTTAAGGTTCTAAGTGTAGCATGAGTGGCAGGAGACCCATGGACAGAAGTATACACCCTGGATAGCCTACAACGACAGTGTGTGGGGAGGAAACCAAGGGCATGAGAAGTACTGGCTAAGGGGAACTGGAAAAGAGAGGATCTGATTCCACCAGCCAGGAGCACAGCTTGGAGCCTTTGTGTTAGCAAATGTGTACTTTTCGTGTTTCCTTACAGGAAGCATTTGCTGGCTATAACCTGGGGCCAGGGTTACACCACTGCTCGGGCTCCCGAATCCCTTCCTTCTACAGCCTTCTACAGCGAAGGTGTCGTGTCACAGCCTCCAGCTCCCCTTAGCCATTCCAGAGTACAGCACACCCAGCAGACCTTGAGGAGACACCAGAGTCTTTTGAAAATGTTTGAAAAGGGAAGCCCAATAATGACCTGGAGGCAAAGCCAGAAGAACCTCTCTTGACAGAGCTGTGCAAATGGAGACGACTGTCTGTTACCAACTGGTCTGCAGGGCATTTTTCAAAAGGACTCTGCCTCGTCCTTTAATCTGGCAGACAGACATTTTTGGCCTAATACAGCACTTTTCCAACTGAGTTACAACCCATTAGCAGGATGTGAAATCACATGGATTCAGCCAATATTTTTTAATGAAACAGAATAAAATCAAACAGCATAAAATAAGAAACTTAGAGCACATGGTTGGTCATAAGAATAAACATTGTTTTATGAAACTTGTTTCCATGTTAAACATACACACTGCTTGTATACACACATGTGTCTCACTCTCAAATCTGTTTGGTTCCTAAGGAACTACACATGTAGTAAGGGGTCTTACATAATTATGCTTCAATTGGGTTGCCATGGAAATGAGTTTTTTAAATTTGTGGATCAGGATGTGGGATTGAAAATCAATAGTCCAAAGAAACTGTAGCTAAGTAGAGTGGATTTTTTTTAATTGATTCCAAAATAATTTAACACACCGTTCTGCTTTTGTCCTAATTATCTTTCATTTGGTTTCACCGAATTTGTGTGTGGGGGGGGGTGGGGGTGAGGGTGGGAATACATCTAGTTTTGTTACAAACATTCTTTCAATCTTGTACAATAGACAAACAAAAGGTAGGAAATAACTGAAATCAGGACATGGGTTTGGATGCACAGGGCTAAGTCTCCACCACGAAGTAGGCCAGGCCAAATCCTGTCCGTCCTGTGCCAAACAACTGGACAGAGTCTGAACCAGATGCAGGCTCCCTTCTCCCTTGGAAAAGCCATTAAAATGCCAATTTCTCAAATTACTGGGCAAAGAGCCAACCACTCTCTTGGCTATGGAGCCCTGAATAGAATCATGGCCAATTCATATTTTTAAGTAGAACTGAATTTGGTGGTGTATCATGATTTTTGTAAACTTTTTGACAAACTCGATAAATGAAGCAGTATTTTCAAATGTAAGTTTAGAAAAATGTAATTAGTTTGCCTGTCACTCTTAAATAATTCTCCTCATCTCCACCCCCATCCTGGGAAGGAAAAAAAAGCCATCACATGTGCCCTGGTGTAAATGGCTACAGGGACGTAGATCATTGCTGCCAGCACCATTCAGGGACTTCAAGTGGTGACAGCCTTGGGAAATTAGCTCCCTGAAATTCCCAAACATCCTCAGGGTATGTTGTCCTAATGGTTATACTAACGTTCTTGAATTCATGAGTCAGTAGTTTACAACAGATAATTATAATAGAGGAATGACTACTCACAAATTTACTTAATCTAGTGGGGATTGTCTATACCCTAGAACTAACCACAATGGCACCACACAACGCCTGGGGCATTGTTCTCTTAGCATCTTAATGACAGCTGTGTTACTAATGAGTTGAATGTTTCAGCCTTAGGTTCAGGCAGATTTGGCCCTAAACAGAGTAAAGAAAGTCAAGATCTGCAACCAATTGTTTCAAAGTCTCAACCACAGGGAGTAAGCATGCACCT
>NW_017731646.1:8599-22663 GCF_001890085.2 Hipposideros armiger | reverse complement strand
CCCCACCCCCTACCCCTCACTCTGAGCAGACTCTGCAGGGAAGCTAGTATTTGAGTTTAATTTCTAGTGCCACTTGCTTTGGAGAGCT
The DNA here is from genome assembly GCF_001890085.2 of Hipposideros armiger. Taxonomy (NCBI): domain Eukaryota; kingdom Metazoa; phylum Chordata; class Mammalia; order Chiroptera; family Hipposideridae; genus Hipposideros; species Hipposideros armiger. The sequence continues at coordinate 22,575 of NW_017731646.1, read as the reverse complement.
TGCTGTGGGCAAGGGGGAAGAATCTAATTTAATAATTCTATCATGATTTGGAGGGGCACCCTCCGCCCTCACCCTATAAAATAAGTAGATAAACAGGACCCTCTGGCAAGCTATAATACAGAGCTAAGACACCAAATGGGAAAGCATGGCCCAGGTGCAGCGGGGGCTGTCACCCAAGGGAAGTGGCAGCCAGCAAGGAGGAGAGAGAGTGGGAGACAGTGGGTTGCAGCTAGCAGCTGCACCAGCCTGGGCGCTCCAGGGAAGACCCGACTTGCACGTGAATGGTGCTCAGTTCTCTCTCTGACACTAGGCGGAGAGAATCCAAGGGCAGGGAGGCCAGCTCCTGCATCCTCGAGAGCTGTCCCTGCGAAAGGGACAGCCCCCGTGCGTGCCGTGGGCTTCCCCAGAAGCCGGCGTCAGCGCGCAGGGCGCCGGGCTCCACCAGGTCCAGGGCGCCCCTGCACACCCCAGCCCGCCGCCCCCCGCCTTACCGTCCCAGCTCCGACTCCACCTCGAAGAAATCGCTCAAAGCATCCCTGTTGGAGCCGTCGATCCAGTAATCCGGGACGAGGCTCCCGGCCCCCGGGGCCACACTGGCGGTGACCGAAGAGCAGGACGAGGCCGAGCACGAGGGCACCGTGACTTTGAGCATCTTCGCGGCGGGACTCCGGAAGCCGCTGCCGCTGTCGCCGCTGCTGCTGGAGCGAGAAGCCCCGCCGCCCGCTGCCGCCTGCAAACGCCGAGCGAGAGGTGGTGCCCTTCACACACACGCACACGCCCACCGCCACCGCCTCCCCCCAGCGCCCTCGCCCGTGTTGGGGCTGCGGCTCCCTGTCCACACGCTCTGGAGGGAGGGTGGGCAGAGAAGGGGGAGAGGAGCTGGGAGAGGGTGTGGAGGGAGAGCCCGACTCGCTGCCAGCAGGAGAGATGAGGCGGAGGCACAACGCGCGAGAGAGATTCCCTCCCCCTTTGCTCCTTGTTTCCCCACCTCCCCGCCTCCTTCTGCGGAGCCTTTCCAGCCCCCCTCCCGTTTTTCCTTTCTCCCTCCCTGGCAGTGGCTGCTGCGGTGCCGGCTAGGGCGGCTCCGGATGCAGGAGCTTGGGAAGGGCACAGGACCAGAGCATCATCCCACGCGCCCTCCCACGGGAGCGGGAGCCTGGAAGGGATCGCGCGCGGTGGGACGCTAGCTCCGGGAGTGGCGGGCGCCCTGCGCGCTCTAAGAGCACATGGATCCAGACGGCTCAGCAGGATGGTGAGAAAGGGACCTGGCTGGTGGCATAACTCATCCCTCCTTGAGCGTGTCTCCGTGGCGAGTGCCTCCTACCTACCACCAGCTAATCAGCCATCCCTTGTGCGTCCCTCTAACAAAGCTTATATTGGTGGCTGGAGAGGGCGTCCTGTGGTCGCTGATCCCCCACAGCGCCTTGTGCCTGAACCCAGTGAAGTCTGGAAGAAAGGAAAGCGCCTGTGTTCACGTTGACCTGACTCACCTTTGAGTAAAGTCTTCTGTTGTAAGAGATGCTGTTGTGCTGCTGCCTCCTTTGGTACTATTGGAGCTCCCGAAAAGGCAGGTACTTGCTGTGTCTCGGTTCACTCCCTGCCTCCGAAGGCTAGCAACAGAAGGGACCCAGAGAATTACAGGTCTGGAAGGGCCCTGCGGAAGTCAACCGGTCCAGCCCTCTGCCTTAAGGCAAGACTTGTCATCATTCATGTCAGAGCAGATTGCTACATTTAAAGCTCTGTCCTTTTCCCAAGAGATACGTCCCATCCCAAGCATTCTAATGTCTGTCCATCAACCTTCAAGCTATCATTCTAAATATTGGTTAAATATATACTATTTCTATTTCTACCCTTGAACTTTTTCTTTTCAGGTTTCAGTGCAGATGAACAGCAATTAGTCATTATATTCTGCAATAAATCTTTATATATAAAGACAATTATTACATCACATCTCATTTCTGGCTAAAATAGTTCTAGGCCCTTTATTTAATCTTACTTCACAGGTGTTACTTTTAGTCTTTTTTTCCCTGACTGTCCTCCAACATGCACTGCTCTTCTCAGTGCGACCCCATTCCTGATAACACAAGTAAACAAGGTCCAATATTTTTCTCTCATTTGTTGATTTATTTCTTACGCTTAAGAGCTTTCGTGCCATAATGATAAACTACCACCAACAACAAAAATTCTAATCAATTAGTGATAACAATGTGATCCTTAGTTGATTGGAAATGAAAAAACAAATATGAAAACTATTTCTCACAGGTAATTTTATGAAGATGAGCACATGCTCAATTTACAAAAGGCCTAAAAATAACAAGTATATGTAGATTCATACAAATTCAGTTAAATACTTAATTTTTTGGTGAGAGACTAAAAATGCTCATATGACGTCTTACTTTTCAGAGAAGGAACTCACTAATCTTCATGTTAGAAAATCAAGTTCATAAGCAAATAAAACTCCCTAAAGTCCAGTTCTCACTTAGTACGCTTCCCTTGGCCTACACTGACCAGTGCAGACATGCGCAGGAAGTGTTGCTAGGCCATTTTTATTCACGCCTCTTTTAGGCTAGTCTTGAAGTGGCAGCACTGCATGTAGATACTTGTCTGTTATGGGCAATTCTTTTACAACATAAGTCCAAAGCAAGCATATTACATTGAAAGACATGGTAAGCCCACTTTTTCCCCCTGCTATTTTAAGGAACAATAGCTAGAGAAACACCAGGGGTGATTGTAGAGTTGATATTTACTTTCAACATTAGTTTAGTCATTTGACACCTATGCTTTCATAACTGACTTTTGTAAAAGTGCTATTAACTTAAGTTTAAAAAGACGGTATTTGGCTTAATGAATGCAGTTTGCTTTTATTTAAAAATACAAGAAACAATAAATATTATTTTAAAACAGGTGGAGTAGGAAATAAGTTCATGGAATTTATCTAAAGTCACCAGAAAAGAAACAAAGGCATATATCCTCAAAAAGAAAGAGAGAAATACTGTCAACTAAATCTTAGAATCTAGGAACAGATGGACAAATGGTTACTGACTTAGAAGACTGGGTAGACCTGAAACCCAGATTTGCATGAGAGAAGACAATAAGAAGAAATCTAATTCTTACCACAGAATTCCAGAAATGCTCAGGAATTAGATTACCAGATACTTCTAAATGTGGAGCAGAGAATAAGACATTGGTTGAATGTTTTTATAAGGAGCTCTTGGGCCCCTACATTTCTTCTACCATTCACAGCAAAAAACACACTTTCCAAACTCTTGGGGAAAAGAGTTAATTTGATCTGTGGAAATGTTGAACAAAAAATGAAGTATGTCTTAGATCACAAGAGACCATATTTAAAACAGAGGGATTCATGAAACTCTATGTAATAAACAATGAGACCTCCAAGTCCATTAGGCTCCTGGAATGTTCAAAAATAGGCTGATATCTATCACATCCCTAGCCATACAAGAAAATTGGAGGGTTAGTCACTGAGAAAACCAAACAACCCAAAAGGAGGGGGACCTATGGATACTGACTATTAAGATAACCTCACCCAACAAAACATCCTGATTTTTTGTCAACACCTTACAGTGAAACACATCATTGAACAGGCTCAGGGACTCAAAGCTTCTAATGAGCTATTTTGTGTCTCACTCAAACATGAATGAACAAAGTTCCATTTTGGTGAAGCTAACCCTCCAGCATATAACAATTACAATCTCTGGACCAAGTATAAAAACAGTTATTTAAATGTGCAGAAGAACCACCAACATCAGAAAATTGGAAATGATATAATTCATGAAAGAAACAAGCTCTTCTGAATAAGGTACACATTTATATGGCTTTTCCTCTGAGGGCTCTGAAGGCAGCACAATCTTAGTAGCTTAAGGTGTCAGAAAACAGAGCTGGCAGGAGGCCAGAAATTGAGGAAATTCCAGAAAGAAGGGACCACAGTTGAGGAATCCCAAAATCTACACATAAACTATATTCAAATCCTAGAAAAACTTCTGAACTACGTATGTGTATGGGAGACTCCAAGGAACCCAGCAGAAAGCACCAAGAATTAACTAGAAGGTTGAAAAAAACTAAGAAGAAATTTTAACTGTTCCTCATTACAGGGAGATATGGTTTGGCATGTAAGTCCCACCAAATTTAACTGTGAGTTAGAAGAAAAACAAAAACAAAACCAAAAACTCTTCAGGAAGAAGACAACAGATTCCAGAGCCTCATCAAGGAAACCTTGACAATCCAGTATACCAAAAAAACAAAACAAAAAAACCCCATAGATATGTGAAGTGATAGGAAAATGTGAACCACAGTGAAAAAAAAAAATAAATCAATCAGTAGAAACCAGTCCCAAGATGATTCACAGGTTGGTAGTCACAGGCAAAGGGTTTAAAACAGCTATTATAAATATGTCCAAATAATTAAAGGAAAATGCCGGGAGCCGGTCTGCGCCTCAGTATCTGACATGGCCAAACACACTGCAATTGTGACAAATTCTGAAGCTCTGACTGAGAAACAGATACTGCTTTATATCTTAAAGAATTTAAATTCCCCTTTGGATGCCCCCCCCAGTAGGACGAAGATCTTACACCCCTTCAAATAGATATATCACAATAATTATATTTTATATACTAAAGGCAATTTTAGTCACACTACTAGTCTCTTAGTAAAGGTCAAAGTACACACCCTGTAAATCTTAAGATCCTGCTTAGACAATAGCTTTTAGAATAAATGCTGGGTGGTCATGGTAACCATCCTTTAGGCGATTATGTAAAGGTTCAGGCCTTGGTAGCAGTCATTGTAGGTGGAGGGATTTGGGCATAGTTGGGATAAGTTAGTCTTTAGCATAGAAAAGGTATAGCTGTACCCTGGGGCATAAAAATTATGAGGAAGTAAAACCCTGATACTTATGAAACAATGGTTAAGCTGCCCGGTTTAAAAAGGGGCATGCTGTAAAATAAAGTGAGACACCTCTTCTTGAGAAAGCGCTCCTGTGTCTCCGCGAGTTTTTTCCTCACCTGACTCCGACTCCACGTGAGGGAACACCTGGACCTGCGGGAGCTGTTCTCCCACAGGAAAAGATAATCATAATGAGTGTGGAGATGGGTAATCCTATCAGAGAGGTGGAAACTATTCAAAAGAAACAAATGGAAATGTAAGAACTGTACAAGCAAACTTTCTGAAATTTGACAGAAAAAAGAAAAAAAAATACTCAATGAGCTTACAGAAGAGTGCAGGTTGCAGAAGAAAGGATGGATGAACTTGAAAATAGAATATGGTATCCAACCTCCAAGATAGTCCTCTCTGAACTTTGCTTCCTGGTATTCATGCCCTTCTGAGTTCACCTACCCCACTGAGCGAGGGTTGACTTATGTGGCAAATATCCATAGACTGTGGCAAAAGTGAAGGTGTGTGACTTCCAAGGTCATAAAAGCATTGCAAATTCTGCCTTGACCTCTTGAATTGCTAATTCTGAAGGAAATAAACTTCCATGACATGAGGATGCTGAAACAGCCCCCATGGAGATACTGATGTGAAGAGAAACCAATTTGCTAGCCATGTGAGTGAGCCGTCACTGAAGTAGATTCCCCAGCCTCAATCAAGCTTTCAAATGACTACAACCCAGTCAACATCTGGCTGCACCCTCATGAGAGACCTGAGCTAAAACCACTGAACAATTCAGAATTTCAGATGATTCAGAATTCTGAATTCATAGAAAATGTGAGAGATAAATGATTATTGATGTCACTAAATTTTGCAATAATTTGTTATGTAGCAATAGAGAACTAATAAAAACAGCTATAAAATTTATCCAATCTAGGAAACATAAAGAAAAAATATTGAAAAAAAGTGAACAAGTTTCAGTGAATTCCCAGATAACCTCAAGATAATCGTACATGTAACTAGAGTCCCAGGAGGAAAGGAGAAAAGATTGGGACAGAAAATTTATTTGAAAAATAATGGCTGAAATTTTCCTAAATTTAGAGAAACATCAACTTGTAGAGTCAAGCATTTCAGAAACCCAAACAGCAAAAATAGATATAAAACTACACCTAGCTCCATCAAATGCTTGAAAACAATAGATTAAAAAAAGTTTTGAAAGCATCCCTTACTGAGAAAGAGGGTGGGTGGGGAGTAAACTATATATTATAGAAAAATAACCATACAAATGACAGGTGACTCCTCATAAAAAATAATGTAGGCCAAAAAACAATAGAATGATGTCTCTAAAGTTATTAACATTTAACTCTAAAAGTATTTAACTACTGAAAAAAAAACCCATGTATATCTCCAGAATACTAAATATTTCATACTAAAGGAACATTTTTAGGCTGAAGATAAACAAGATGGAAACTCAGATACATAGAAAGGAATAAAGATAGTAGAAATAGGATATATATGTAAATAGAACAGACTATTATTTCTTATCCTTTTATTTAAAAGACAATTCAGGGTTTAAAGCAACAATTATAAAATTGAATTTTGTGGTTTATAATATATGTAGAAATGAAATATGATATAAAATAGTACATGTAATTCTTTCTATATAATATTCAGGAAAAGCTGAAGTTAAGTGACAGAATGCAGATCAGTGGTTCTCAGGGACCAAGGTAGAATAGAGAATTGAGGGAACTTGGGGGATGATAGAAAGTTTTATATCATAATTTAGATGATGATTACATGATTTTATGCATCTGTCAAAACTTTTTAATTATACTTTTTAAATTGATAAATTTTATTACATGCAAATTATATCTCAATAAAGCAAATTAAAAATTGTAATAGCAGCACAGCCAAGTCTTTAACTTAGGAAATTTAAAAGTCCATAAATATTGAAAAGGAAGAAGTTAAATTGTTGTCATTTATAAATGACTTGATTTTTACATAGAAATTTCTAGGATATGACTGGACTCCTAAAACTAGTAAGTGAACTTGGCAAAGTCACAGGATACAAGGTCAAAATAAAACAATCAATTGTATTTCTATATCCTGGCAAATGGAAAATTAGAAAATGTAATAAAAATATTCCATTTACAATGGAAATAAAAAAAGCATAAAATACTTTTTATCAATTCAATAGAAGGTGTTCAAATCTTCTACAGGAAAAAATACCAAATAATGCTAAGAGAAATTAAATAAGACCCAAATAAATGAAAACATATACCATGTTCATTGATTGGAAGACTAAATATTATTAGCATATTACTTCTCCATTAGTTGATATATAGGCTAATTCTCATAGGCTTTGTTTGTAGAAATAAAAAGTTTATTCTAAAATGTATAAAGAAATTCGAAATACCTGGAATACAAAAACAATCCTGAAATAGAACAAAGTTGGAAGCCCCACTCTATGTGATTTCAAAACTTACAATAAAGCTACAGAAATGAAGACAGCGTGGTACTGGGCAAGGGCAGAAAGAATAGGTCAATGGAACAGAGCAAGGAGTTCAGAAATAGAAACATATACATGTGGTCAATAATTTTTTGAAAAGTTATCAAAGCAATATAATGGGCAAAGGAAAGTCTTTTCAATAGTGGTACCACAGCAACTGAATATATAGGGTAAATGAACCTCAATCTTTCCCTTGTACCACACACACAAATTAATTTAATATGGACCATCAACTATGCATAAAAGCTAAAACTATAGTAGCACTTCTAAAGCATCGAAGAATATCTTCAGGAACTTACAGTAGATAAAAATCTTACAAAGGACACAGTGAGCTCTGAACATAAAAGAAAAAAATTGAACTGCAATTTATAAAATTTTAAAACTTCTGTATAGCAAGAAACACAATATAGCAAGAAACATAATATAGCAAAAAACACAAAATATAAACACAAGCCACAAGCTGCAAATAAATCTTCTCAATACTATTATCTGACAAAGAATATGTATTTATAATATATAAAGAATTCTTAGGAATCAATAATAATAAAAGAAAAAAATTTTTGAAGCTTTCTGGTTTCTACTCAGAACATAGAGAGCTGAAAAGCACATTGCTCCGACCCTTATAGTACAACAAAAAGTCAAAATGCAAGGTCAAGATTATCTTGAATCTTCAGAGAATTGAGGTCACAAGACAACCCAATAGTCTAAAATCCAAAGAGAGATATATGTCCACAAGGAAAGATGACATTTGCTTATCTGTGGCAAACACAACCATGCACTAGTAAGAATTTGATATGAAGAGTTGAAAGTAGGCTCATGAGAGAATATGAAACCCCTGGGAATCACATATAAAGAGGAGTTTATATCTTCTTGCAGGCTTTTCTTCAGACTCTACTGGGCACAGAAAAAAAGATGGGTGAGGGTTCTGAAAAAGCATGCCTTATCGTACAAACCTGGAGGAGGAGAGCAGCAGCTTCTGTGAAGGAGCTGGAACATCAGCCAAGACCTTCTCCCTTATCTCCCATATGGAACAAAAGACTGATTCTGCAGGTTGGGGCATGCAACAAACATTATCATCTTTAGGTACTGGTACAAACCCACAGCAGCTCGGGAAGGGAACAGAAAACATCCTTCCACCCTGAAAGGAGAAGCAGGAATGTGTCCTGAATACAGAACTAAAAATGGTGGAAAGGCAAGAGTTAAAAAAAAGTCACATCCCCAAGACCCAAGGACACAGGGCCTACCTAAGACTAAAGTATAATCAGAACAACAAAAAATGTCCCCTCTGCCTCCTTCCACCAAACTAACAAGCATCAAGTAACAAGTAGCAACAGAATGCTGATATGAGAATTGCAAGAGCATGGAGACAGACCTTTGTGGCATAGTACAAATGGAAGACCTAAAGCTGAGGGTAAAGCAAACAAAGAGAAAAAGGTGCAGGAAAAGCAGCCCCCATCCTAAGCAAAATATATTGGTAGAGAAATATGAAGCAATTTGTGCAATGAGGATAAACATAGCATCAATAAGTTGCAAATCCAACCAGCCTCCACACTAGATTAACTCACATTCCCATACAAAATCCCTAGCAGAAGGGAAGGCATGCCTACATATAGGCATAAAATCTATTTATCTCAGTTTCCACTGTTCAACACAAGATGCACAGCTTTCAATACAAAATTATGAGGCAAACAAAGTGGCAAGAAATAAACAACATATTTCTAAGAAGCAAAGCTATTAACAACTGGACTCAGATATGATGGGGATGTTAGAATTATCTGACAGAGATATAAAAATAGCTATGATTACTGTTAAAAAAACTCAAATGGAAAAGGTAAAAACATAAGATCAGTGGGAAATTTCAGCAGAGAGATGAGAACTAGGAGAAGGCATCAGATAAAATTTCAAGAAACAAAAAAACGTCACAGTAACATAGGCAAAGAATGTCTTCAACAATCACATCAGTAGATTTTTTCAGTAGCATATCAGAGCCTAGGAAAGAACCAGTGAACTTGAAGATAGGGTCAATAGAAATTATTCAAATTGAAACACAGAACACAGCATCCAAGAACTGTGGGACAACCTTACACAGTCTAACATATGGCAAAATGGAATTCCAGAAGAAAGAGTAGGGAACAAAATTTGAAGAAATAATAGCTATAAATTTTCCAGAATTAGTAAGAGGCATCAAACCACATCCAAGAAACTTAAATAGCAGGAAGGATAGATATCAAATATTACATATAAGTATGTGTATTATATACGAAGGGTTCCAAAAAAATGTATACACATTTTAAGAAAGGAAAAAATGTATTAAAATTGTAATACTCAATATATACCAATAACAAAAGATGACTACAAATAATGTGTATACATTTTTTGACACCCCCAGTATATGTGTGTATATACAGACTAATATACCACATATGCATATTATATTCAATCTGCTGAAAACAAAAGACAAAGAAAAAACTTGAAGGTAGTCAGAGAAAAAGACACATTACAGGGAAAAAATGATATGAATTATAGTAAAACTTTTTATCAGACAAGGAAGAGGATGACACAGTGACTTTTTTTCTGTTATTTCTATAATGGTATGTTTTCTAAACAGTCTTATTGAAGCATAATTGACATAAAATAAACTGTAAATGTTTTAAATGTGTAGTTTTCTAAGCTTTGGTATATGTATATGCCTTCCAAACCATCGCCACAATCAAGGTAGTGAACATATCCATCGCCTCAATCTTTGTGCCCCTTAATAATCTCTCCCTTTTATCTCTCCTTGCCATCCCACCTCAAGCAACCATTGATCTGCTTTCTGACACTATAATTAAGTTTGCATTTTCTAGAGTTCTATATAAATGAAATTATAATATGCACTCTTTTTTATTCAGCTTATTTTTTTAAAAGAAGCTAATATACAAGTGTTTTTAAAAATTATATAGCACTGCACAGCTTAGTACCCTGCCTTGTTTATTTGTATTTTCAATTTCTACTTCTCTGAGAACAGCCAAAATTCTAAGTTTTCTAAATTATAACCAAAATTTCCTAGATTTCCAAATAATTGCAGAGCTCTTTTCTTTGGCTACATGACCTGGCTTCCCTTGCCTTGTTCGTCTTTTCTAACATTTTCTGGTTTTGAAATGCAATAATATTAGCGTTCATCTCAAGAAATTAGAAAAAAACATGTAAAAAATAAACTTAAAAGAAAGGAGGGGAAATTAATAAAATATAAAACAAATATACCATAAAATTACTCAGAAAGCCCCAAGTTAGTTCTTTAAAAGGACAAATGAAATTGACGAAGTCCTGGACAGACAATCAATAGAAAGAGAAGAGACATAAGTAAGCAATATCAGGGTTAGAACTGGGGAAATTACCACAAATTTTATACATATTTAAGAAGTCTTGAGAAGATATGAGAATATGAATGAAGTTGATAAATTCCTAGAAAAACACCACTTATCTAGTTGACACAAAAAGAAATAGAAAGCCTGGAAAATGCTATACTTATTAAAGAAATTTAAAATCTTCACACACACACACACACACACACACACACACACACACACACACACACACAGCTTTAGACCTAGATGGCTTCACTGGTAAATGCTACATTTTAAGAAAGAAAGAACCTCAATTTTACACAAACTATTTCAGAAAATAAAATTTCAAAAAAGAACAATTTTTAACATGCCTTTTGAAGCCAGGATAAGTTGGTTTATAATGAAGACATTATAAGAAAAATAATTTTCAGGCCAATATTACTCATAAATTAATTTTTTAAATTAAGCAATATATAAAAATTATACTATATCATGACTCAGTTGGGTTACTCCAAGAATTCAAGGTTGGTTTAACATTCTAAACTCAACCATATATTTCACCTACATTAGCAGATAAAGAAAAATCATATGACCATCTCAATAGATGCAGACAAATGTGATAGAAGTCAAGTCCATTATTTATAAACACCAAAAAGACATTTAACAAACTAGGAATAGAATCTACAGCAAAAATCACAATTAGTGACGAAATGCTGAGAAAGTTCCCTCTGATGTCAGACATGATGAAAGAATGTTCTCCATCACCACTTCTACTTTTTTTGTTTGTTTGTTTGTTTGTTTGTTTAGCTAAGCCATCCTGCCACCTGTTGGCAGCTCAGCTCGGGCCAGAAATCAAACTGGCGACCCTGTTGCTCAGAGCTTTCACTCTTGAGTGAGCTCTTAACCAACTGAGCCACTCAGCCGGCCCCACTTCTATGTTTATTCAGTACTGTTTAGGAGGTCTTCACCAATGCAATAAGAAAAGATTTTGGGGAAAAAAACTAAAAGGAATAAGTATTGGAAAGAAAGAATCTGTCATTATTTACAGATGATAGGATTGCTTATGTTGAAATCCAAAAGAATCTGTAAATGAATTTTTAGGATTAATGAGTAGTCACTGAATACAAAGTCAACATGCAATATTCAATATAAAAATTATACTTTTATATATTAGGAACAAACAACTAGAAAGAAAGTATTTTTTAAACTTTACTACTCAGCAATCAAAAGAATAAACTACTAATACATACAGAAACATGGGTGACCCTCAAAACCATTAATGTGAAAAAAAAATCAGAGCTAAATAGGGTGTGTATTGTATGACTCCATTTATTTGACATTCTGGGAAACAATGAAGATAAAATGATCCACATAGAGCTATATCTTGGTGTTATTTAAGAATACGAAATTTTTTAAAAAGAATAACCAAGTTACCTACAAAGAAACAATCGTCGGAATTTTGTCACACTTCTCATGAGTAACACTGGATTCTGGAAGCAACCACTTCAATGTTCAAAGGAAAAACTGATTTTGAACCTATGCCCAGGCTAACTATTAATAGCATTTCAAGTGAAGCAAAATAATATTTTCAAATATTCAAGGACTCAGAAAATGTATCACCCATTAATCTCAAGAATAATCACTATAGGGTGAACTGCAATAAACACTTTAATATGTGCAAGAAAGTGAGTGACATAGAACACAAGAGGGCTAAGTAAAGAAAGCACTAAAGTTTAAAAATTATTCGTGCCCAATATTATAATGTGAATTTATATAACACACCAGTCTAGAAATGTGTGAGGCAGCAGAGGAGAGAGGTAAGGGGCAGAAAACACAAATGTGCAGTACAAATCCCATCCCTTCCAGGCAAAGAAGAGATATTCTGACTAAATATGGACATTGATACAAATGTATAAGATTACATATACATTAAAAAATGTAAGGATAAAAATGAGAAGAATAGAAAGTGTGTGTAGCTTTCAAACAACAAGGTGGGAAACAAGAGGGCAATGAAAGTCTGATCGACAAAAGGCGAAGGGATAAAAAAGAAACAAAACAGCATGATAAAATAATTAAAATGGCAGCATCATGGATGCTGTGGTACACTGACAAGGATGCTTCACTCAAAGTTGGCCCCCTGGCTTGCTTCCAATTACTCATCCCAGACTTCCTGACTCAGTTCAGGATGACTCGGAAGTTCCATCCCATCTCTGGAGCTCCCTGTGGGATGGGCTGAGACCTCTGGGACAAATGTATCACAGTTCAGCCTCTCCTTCTGCCCAATCCTCCCCTTACTCCCTCACAGGCATTGTTCCTGATTGTTCCTCAATAAACTTGGTGCATGCATACCTCTGTCTTCTCTATCTCCACAAAAGTTTCTAAGGGCAACTGATTTCACACAGTGGGTACCAAGGGGTCCAAAGAAGCAGATTTTAAGGATAGAATTTTAGAGCAGACTCACTCACCAGCTGCTTAACAATGAAGATCACGTTATTGTTTGTGAATGGAGCATGGTAGCTCATGGCATACTGTAGCAACATATTCTGATTACATATTGTTGCCTAACAAATAATTCCAAAGCTCGGTGGCTTCAAATACATATTTCATTATTTCTCATGATTCTGTGGGCTCAGTTGGGCCAGTCTCCAGATTTAATGAGGCAGAGGTTACAGTCATCTAGGAGCTTAATTGGGCTCATTCACATGGTTGGAAGCTGATGCTGTCTTCATCTGTGACATCCCCTGGGACTGATAACTGAGTGCCTACAAGTGGGCTTTTCACAGCATGGCAGCTGGGCTCCAAGAGGGGACATCTCAAGACAAGTGTTCCAAAGGAAATGATGTAGAAAATATAGGTCAATTAATTAAGGGCTAGGCAAAGCGCATCACTTATTACCATAGTATTATATTGGTCAAAGTGATCACAAGCATAGGCCAGGTTCAAGGGGAGAGAAAATAGTATGTGTGACATACATATGTAAGATGCGGTGAAATTGGGGCCATCTTAGGAGGCTAGCCACTGAGCAGTATAATTGTTAAAATTTCACTAGTGGCAAACCAAGATGGGATCATAGTATAAGGAAAAGCATTGATGGGTGCAATGTCTCAAATCTTTGAAAGATTGGGGGAAAGACATCATTATAAGGACAACAGAATCAGATAGATTTTGTTGAGTACAACCAGGCATTGGAGACAGAAAATAAAAGGCCAAGGATGATTAATCACCAATTTAAGGCAAACTGAGAAAGCTAGAGGGCCTCC
>NW_017731646.1:0-824 GCF_001890085.2 Hipposideros armiger | reverse complement strand
TAAAATATATCTCATTTAAAATGTAAAATATCTAGAAAATAACATCTAAAGACTTGCTCTATCTAATCTACTCTTTCGTTAGAAAGAAAAGACACCCTAGAAGAGCTAAAAACATCTGAAAAAAACTATCGATGAGCACAATTTCTAAATATATTTTCAATACATGTCATAAGGCCTATGCTAATTAAACCTGGAGAGTTTAGGAATAGGGAAATGAGCCAATAAAATTGAGTAGAATATATAAGCAGATTCATGTGTATGTAACACTTTATGATTAACTTGGCCTTTTAATTAGTGGGAAAAGATGGTGTATTTATTAAATTGCAGGAAAATTGCAATCGTATGAAAAAAGTAAAGTAAGCTATTATCTATGTCTCATATTATTTACTAAAACAAATGCCAGATGTTTTAAAGCACTAAACATGCAAAAATATAAATGTGTTAGAGGAAAAATATAGAATACTTTTCAAGCCTTGGGGTAGGAAAGGTTTTCTCAAGTAACCTCCAAACCAGAAACCATCAAGTAGACATGATCGATTTCTCCTACCAAACTTTAAAGCTTCTGTATAATTGGAAGAAAAAAATCATAAAAAGGATAAAATACATGTGGCAGAGAGAAATTACTGCAACACATTTAGTAGTCAAGGTATTTATAACCAGAATGTATAAAGACCACTATAAATAATTTAGGAAAAGGCAAACAACTCAACATTAAAATGAGTAAAGGATGCCAGATGGCAATTCTGAAAAAGAGAAACAACATGGCCAGTATAACATAAAGTATAGTCATCCTCACTTGCAATAGTGTGTGTGTGTGTGTGTGT
>NW_017734248.1:9211-13246 GCF_001890085.2 Hipposideros armiger | reverse complement strand
GACCTGCTAACATCAGAAAGGAAAGGATCACAATTAGCCCGTAGATGCACACTGATTAGAAGCCAGATTCTCAGGCATTTAAAATCTGTTTCTTTGTTATAGTCCTGTGGGACTTATGAATGCAAGTCCATTGTCTATCATAACTAGGTGATTTGGTGATGACCCTTTTGGTGGCAACCATAAAAGTTGAGGTGCTAAACATGTGGACAAGCTTTCTCCAGGGAGATGCTGTCAGCTTGGTTTTATTGTTGGAGTGAGGCAGAGGGAAAAGTTGGGGGGAGTGCTTACCAGCTCTCCTGGCATCTGGGAAAGATTACAGGCAGCTACTAAATGCATGTTAATTAGAAGCAAGTGTATCATCAAACTCCTTCCAGGGAACGACTTTGGAATAGGCATTTTTCCTTACTCCCTCTGTGCTGATCCTTAGAGAGTTAACCTCAGTGAGGGCTCATGTGCACATTACGGACTGCTTTTTTGTTTGCTATAGTTCAGTGGGATTGTGGACACAAGTTTAACTGGCTTTTATAGATAGGTGTTTTGGTGTTTATCCCTTGGGTGGTGGCCTTAAAAGTCGGATTGCTATATGTGTGACTCTTTGCTCCTCAGGTAGAAATTGGAACTTGTGGATTTCATCTTGATTGTATGACAGTGGGCCAGCTGGAAGAAAATACAGTTTTAAAATCCATTCTGAATTATTTAATGATGCTAAGAGTTTATGCAATTAAAATTATTATACCTAACGTCAACGGCCTAGTTACTAAATAAGAGAAAATTATACACTTTAAGAATAATCATGGGCTTTTACATTACTTGTGCAGCTCATCATATGTATACATCCCCTCCCCCCCTTATTTCTGCCTCTGGATAGAAAAAAATGAGAAAAACTTATAGATGTTAGAGAACTGGAGATATTAAAAAATTCAAACCTTCCTTGGTTTTAATACAAAGTTATTAAAGGATATTATTTTAAGGGATATTAAGAGCTAGGTATTTAACTTCATGTTAAATCAGATTTTCATTTTAATTTAACTGAGAATCTTCAATAGTGGAGACAGTTGGAAGCAGTAGAGCACTGGGAATAGTTCCATGCAGTTTATCTTTGAGAATAGTATAATCTGGGCTGATTACTTAAAGAAAGAATAAACTACTTAAAATACCAAAAGAAGCATGTGCCTTAAAATTCTATAGAATCTGGCAAATCTACCTCATATTAACACATTGCTAGGTATTATTGTATTATTTATTTTTAAAGCACTTTATAGATTTTAAAATTCCCTTCTGTTGCAAGTCTTGATTGATAACAGGAAGCAAAAGTTATATTCACTTTTATTTTGATGGGAAATAAATGAGAAAACATTTAGGGCAAGACCCTTAAGAAAGAAAATGGCACTTTCTACTCATCTATTTCTTGTTTTGCAAGCATCAACTTTGATTGGATCAGTTAAAAAACTCTTTACAAGAAAAACCATCCTATTTACATTAGAACGATGATTTAAGACATGAATATTTTACACTAAAATGATGTGGCTTTATGCTGATATTATTGTCTGTATAGAAAACCACATAAAGTTAGAAATGTTCAAATCCTCTGTTCCCTTTGTTTTGTAATTATATATTCTCTATGCAGTACCATGTAGAGAAGAACCAAATAATAAGAAATGCTATTATTTGATGCAAATATTACTCACAAATTTCAGTAATACATAATTTTCAGTTGTTGCCTACCTCATCTGATGTTTGAAATATCAGGGAGTCTGTTTTTCCAGTTATCCTCAGCTACTGAGTCAGGGAATGAATGAATGTCTATGCACAGAGTAAGTTTATACCTGTGAATCTTAGGAAATTTTATGGATTTTAGAACTTTAGTTGCTTTGGATTTATAACTTTGCTTTGGGCTCTCATTTCATGTCACTACAGTATCATCCACCCTTTTCTTTTTGTGACCAGGAAATTTGTGCTAATTTTCTATTCAGCTGCTGAAGCTATTAAACATTTCACAGAAGTTTTCTGTAAAGTATACTCTGCATGGCAATTGACAGTCTTCTTATAACCCAACATGGTGGACAAATCACACTAATAATCACAGGCTAATCTTCCCAGAGGAGCCATTCAACAGGGCCATCTGAAGTCATCGTACTTTTAATCTATTTTGAAAATCTAGGATCTCACCATTTCTGAATTTCTTAAGGTCATTGGTCTACTTTATGTTTCCTGTGATATATAGTCTAATCTAGCTTGGAGGTGAAAGATGCAGTTAAGAAGGCAAAGTGAAGAAAGGAATTTTGAGATGCAGCACTTTCGGTTTAAAAGGCTATTAACGACCATAAAGGATGCAACAACAAAATATATGTTTCTTTCATCCTTGCAGGGACTCTAGGTTGCCAAAGAAAATGCACAGTAGTGAAACTCTCTGGTTTTATGTTAATATTTATACACACACACTTTTTTCTTTCTTAATATGTATTTTCAGAAAAATTTCTTTAGTGGGGGAAATTGCCTTTATTGTATGTGTGTGTATATTTCTATGTTCCTGTATGTGTCTAAATTAAACTAATGTTTTTATTTTATATAAAAGATCTTTTATACTTTGCTCTTTCTGTCAATTTCACATGAGTTTATTCTCATTTGAAATTTTAAAAAGTTCTCCATATTGAGTCAATTGATCCATTTTGAGTCAATTTTTGTATATGGTGACAGCNGTTATGTTTCCATTTTCATTTGTCTAAAGATATTTTGTGATTTATCTTTTAAATTCTTTCTTAACTCATTGGTTGTTCAGAAACATTTTATTTAATCTCAACATATTTGAGAATTTTCAAGTTTTCTTCATGTAACTGATTTCTACTTTCATCCATACAGAAAAGATGCTTGATATGAAATCTTCTTAAATTTATTAAGACTTGTTTTATGCTTTTACATATGATGTATCTTGGAGAATGTTTCATGTACACTTAGAAGAATGTGTATTCTATTATTGTTGAATGAGACGTTCTATATATCTGTTAGGTCTGTCTGATATAATGTGTAGTTTAAGTCCAGTGTTTTCTTATTCATTTCTGTCTGACTGATCTATCCATTGTTGAAAGTGAGCTATTGAAGTTCCTTATTATTGTTGTATTGCTGTCTATTTCTCCCTTCAGCTATATTAATTGCTTTATATATTTTGGTGCTCCAAATTTGGTACATAAATATTTACAATTGTTGTATCATTTTGATCAATGGACCCCTTTATCATTATGTAATGATATCTTTGTCTTTTGTTAAATTTTTAGATTATTGTCTATTTCTTTTTGAAACAAGTAAGCTAGTCCTGCTTTCTTTTGGTTTCCATTTGCATGGAATGTCTTTTTCCATCTTTTCACTTTCACTCTGTGTGTATTCTTAAAGTTGAAGTTAGTCTCTTATAGGGAGTATATAGTTGTGTCTTCATTTTTACCCATTCAGCCACTCTACGTTTTCTGATTGGACAATTTAATCCATTTAAATTTGAGCAATTACTAGTAGTTATGGGTCTAGTATTGCCATTTCATTCATTGTTTTTTGGCTATAATATAACTTCTTTCTTTCTTTCTTTCTTTCTTTCTTTCTTTCTTTCTTTCTTTCTCTTATGCTATATTCCTTTGTGATTTGATAATTTTCTATAATGGTATGTTTTGATTCCCAACCATTTATCACTGTGTATCTACTATAGGTTTTTATTTTGCCATTAAATGAAGCTTGCATAAAACATCTAATAATAATAATAGTCTATTTTAAGCTGATAATAACAACTTTAAAGCATACAAAATATCTACATTTTTGCACTTCCTCCTACATTTGTTTTGATGGTACAATTTACAACTTTTAACCTGTACACCCACTAAAAGTATTGTTGTTACAGTTATTTTAGTAGTTTTGTCTTTTAACCTTTGTACTAGAGTTATAATTGGTTCACCTACCATCACTACAATGTTATTTTGAATTTAACTATATGTTTATCTTTACCAGAGAGTTTTATACTTTCATATGTTTTCATGATACTTACTAACATCTTTT
>NW_017734248.1:1687-3571 GCF_001890085.2 Hipposideros armiger | reverse complement strand
TCATTTGCCGTTAAACATAAGACATGAAATAATAAATTGCGTAGAAGAAAGCATAGGTACTAAACTTATGGACTTTGGATTCAGAGAGGATTTTATGAATTTGAACTCAAAGACAAGGGAAGTAAAAGCAAAAATAAATAAATGGGGCTATATAAAAAATCTTCTGCACAGCAAAATAAACCACCAACAAAACAGAAAGGCAACACACCAAATGGGAGAAGTTATTTGCAAACAGCTCTTCCAATAAGGGGTTAATATCCAAAATATATAAAGAACTCACATAACGCAACATCAAAGAAACAATCCAGTTAAAAATGGACCAAGGACCTGAACAGACACTTGTTCCAAGAAGACATATAAACAGCTAACATATATATTTTTAAAATGCTCAACTTCACTAGCTATTATGGAAATACAAATCAAAACCACAAATAGATACCACCTCACACCTGTGGAAATGGCTATCATCAACAAGACAAGTAATAACAAATGTTGGAGAGGCTGTGGAGAAAACAGAACCCTCATACACTGCTGGTAGGAATATAAATTGGTGTAGCCACTATGAAAAACAGTATGGAGTTTCCTCCAAAAATTAAGAATAGAATTACCATGCAACCAAGCAATCCTTCATCTGGGTAGTTACCCAAAAAAATCTGAAAACATTTGTTCATAAAGATATATGTACCTTTATGTTCATTGTAGCATTATTCACAGTGGCCAAGACATGGAAATGACCAAAGTGTTCTTCAATAGATGATTGGATAAAGAAGATGTGAAGCATATACATAATGGAATATTACTCAGACATAAGAAAAGATGAAACACTGCCATTTGCAACAACATATATGGATCCTGAGATTATCATGCTAATTGAAGTAAGTCAGACAGAAAAAGTTGAGAATCATATTACTTCACTCATATGTGTCATATAAAACTGATAGTAAACAACGAACAAAGCAAACAAACAAAAACTCATAGAAACAGGCAACAGTTTAGCTATTACCAAAGGGTGGTAGAGGAGAGTAAATGTGGCTAAATATATGGTGATGAAAGGAGAACTGACTCTGGGTTGTGAACACATAATGCAATATATAGATGGTGAATTATAGAAATGTATATTTGAAACTATATAATTTTACTAACCAATGTTATCCCAATAAATTTTATAAAGATAAAAAAATTATCCACATTATAAATAAAAATAGAGAAGCAAAATCAAGGCTAGAAGGAAAATCATACCTTCGGCTTCTCTCCTGCTCTTGTGCTTTTTGAAAATTCCTTTTCAACATTTTATCAAGACTTCATAAAACCTCTGTGTCTTCATATCCCTTAACTACATTCACGACCTTTCATGTTTGTGGAGCATATTCTGCCTTTGAACATTTCAGGATTTGGGGAAGTTCTTTCTATCCAACTGAAACATTTTTCATTTTAACTTGTATACATTAGTCTTGGCACTATTCTCTCGGGACCACATAAAACAAATAGGATTTTTTTTTCTACATGACTTTTTCCAAATCTTTCAAATATTTGATGTCTGTAAACATACACCCTGCTAAATCTTGTACCAAATCCCAATAAAAGTTAAAACTTTCTACAAAAGTCATGATTTAAAAATTTCTAACCATGCTCTCTTTCACAAACATCTGGGCATTCAGACTGTGTTCTCCTCTAGGAAAATAATGTGTGAACAGTGTTGTTGGGAGTTGAGGAGAAGAAAGATCATTTTGCTCCTCCTGTTATCACAAAACATTTATGTGCTCACCCTTCCACCCAGCATTCATTTATTGGGTTCTTCTCAAGGAAAGATTATTACTGTCAAAGAGAAATTGCACTGGACTTATTGCAATAGGGGTCAAAATATTGCAATAGTAGTGGCAAGAG
>NW_017734248.1:0-1067 GCF_001890085.2 Hipposideros armiger | reverse complement strand
ACTTCTTCATTCTCAATTTGAATGCCTTTTATTTATTTCTCTTTTCTCATTACCCTGGTTAGGACTTCCAATACTATGTTGAACAGCAGTGGTGAAAGGGGACATCACTGTCTTGTTCCTGATTGTAAAGAAAAAGCTTTCAGTTTTTCACCATTCATATATTAGCTGAGGGTTTGTCATATATGACCTCTATTATGTTGAGGTACTTTTCTTCCATACCTATTTTATTATCTTTTAATCATAAACATATGTTGTATCTTGTCAAATGCTTTCACTTCATCTGTTGATATGATCATATGATTTTTATTTTCTTATTTTGTTTATATGGTATATCACATTGATCAAATTGCATATGTTGAACCATCCTTGGACCCTTGGAATGAACCCCACCTGATTGTGATGTATAATCTTTTTAATGTATTGTTGTGTTCAATTTGCTAGAGTTTTATTTAGGATTTTTGCTTCTGTATTCATCAGTGATATTAACCTATAGTTTTCATTTTTGTGTGTTATCTTTACCAGGTT
Source organism: Hipposideros armiger (assembly GCF_001890085.2). Classification (NCBI taxonomy): domain Eukaryota; kingdom Metazoa; phylum Chordata; class Mammalia; order Chiroptera; family Hipposideridae; genus Hipposideros; species Hipposideros armiger. The sequence continues at coordinate 542 of NW_017734248.1, read as the reverse complement.
TTGGTATCATGGTAATTTGGGCTTCATAAAATGAGTTAAAAAGTATTGACACTTCTTCAGTTTTGTGGAAGAGTTTGAGGAGGACAGGTATTAAATCGTCTTTGAAAGTTTGGTGGAATTCACAGGTGGAGCCATCTGATCCTAGACTTTTGCTTTTGGAAAGACTTTGGATGATTGTTTCAATTTCTTTACTGTTGATTGGTCTATTTAGATTTTCCAGTTCTTTGTGATTCAGTCGGAGGGCTATTTATTTCTAAGAACTTGCCTTAGGTTATTTCTTCTAGATTATTAAATTTGGTGGCATATAGTCCTTCATAGTATTCTCATATTGTCCTTTGTATTGCTGTGGTATCCATTGTAACTTCTCCTTTTTCTTTTTTGATTTTGTGAATTTGTGTCTTTTCTCTTTTTTCCTTAGTGCCAGAAGTCTGTCAATTTTATTAATCTTTTCAAAAAACCAGCTCTTTCTTGTATTAATTGTTCCTATTTTCTTTTTGTTCTTCAGTTCATTTAATTCTGCTTTAATTTTTATTATTTCTTCC
>NW_017734247.1:6056-7078 GCF_001890085.2 Hipposideros armiger | reverse complement strand
TTTTTTTTTCTAAATTTGGTGACAAAACTTTGGTGGCTGGACTTATTGTGGTTATCACTTTGCAATGTATAAAAATGTTAAATCATTATGTTGTGCACCTGAATCTAATATAATGTATGTCAATTATACTTTCATTAAAAATATGTTTTAACCAACAGGAATTAATCAATAGAGTGTATGTGTATTCATGCTTTCTATGATTTTATATGCTTCCTTGCTTTTTTGTTTCATTACTTGTTTTTATGTAGGTATTGAAGTGTAGGGAACAGTCCCAATTAAGAGGGAATGAGAACGTTTTATGTTTATTGTTTTATGATTGCTACAATGCAAAATATGGCAGAAATAAAATGTTTGGAATTGTAGGATGTGGCACATAAAATAGCCACATTATAGTGGGATGACAGTTACCATAGGGACCAAAAGTTAAATCTCAGCTGTATCATTTATCAACTCTGTAAACCTGGAGAAGGAACTTGGCCTTTCAGCCTCTTTCCTCAGCTACCTCTGTAGGTTGGTGAGATTGAAATCTGAGATGTTCTTAGGCAAAAGTAGATGCACTTGTTGACTGCCTTCTCTCAGTAAAAAAATGGCTTATGTTCTAAAGGAAGCTTCAGCTGGCTGTATAAAATTTTAGAGAGATGAGTGTCAGTAATTAAAATGATACCACAACAAATTTATAATTAAAGTGCTACATAGTTTAAAAGCAGAAATATACATTGCAACATATAAAGAATTTTCACCATGATCACCATCACCATCGGCAGCAGCAAGCATGTTGTTATTCGACATGTTGTAGACCACTGCAGATGCTCTTTCTATTAATTTGTAAAATAAATACAATTTCAAAACATCGTTGTTATAAAATTGGCTACCACCCAGAAATCACATCAAGTTAAAGAAGTGTTTATTTAATACAATTCTGAAGTCATTATTTGGAATATTTTGGGAAATGTTTATTGGAGAATGGCCAATGAATCACTAAGGAGTTATATTAAATACCTTATTTTGTTTTCTGGAATCTG
>NW_017734247.1:0-3366 GCF_001890085.2 Hipposideros armiger | reverse complement strand
ACTATATATACATTGTTGTACAGTAGATTTCTAGGACTTTTTCATTTTGCCTGATTGAAAATCTGTACCCGTTGCACAGCACTCCTCATTTCTCCCTCCCACCAGTCCTAGGTTCTATTTTTTTTTTTTAATTTACTTTCTGCTTCTATGAGTTTGACTACTTTAGATACCTTCTATTGTATAAGAGGAATCATGCAGTATTTGTTTTTTGGTGATTAGCTTATTTCATTTAACATAGTCCCCAAGGTTTATCCATGCTTTAGCACATGACAGGGTTTTCATCTTATTTAAGGATGACTAGTATTTCATTGTGTACATATGTTTCTATCTCTATCTCTATCTCCTCTACCTATTTCTAATTATCACATTTTCTTAACTGTTTATCTATTGATGGACATTTAGGTTGTTTCTACTTCTTGGCTAATGCTACAATGAACATGGGAGTGCAAATATTTTTTTGAGATAGTTTTCAGTTATGTTGGGTAAATGCCCAGAAGAGGGATTTCTGGTTTATATGGTAGTTCTTTTTTTAACTTTTTAAGGAACCTCCATACTGTTTTCTGTAGTGGCTGCACTATTTATATTCTCATCAACAGTGCATAAGTGTTCTAATTTCTCCACATCCTCACTAACACTTATTTTCTGTTTTTGCTTTATGTTTCATAATGGCCATTTAGCAGGTTGAGGTGATATTTCATTCTGGTTTTGATTTGCATTTCTCTGTATTTTAGTGATGATAAGCATCTTTTATTATATCTGTTGGCCATTTCTATTATTTTTTAGAAAAATGTCTAAGTCTTTTGCCCATTTTTAAATCAAGTTCCTAACTTTTGTTATTGAGCTGTTTGAGTTCCTTATATATTTTGAATATTACCCCCTTATCACATATATGTTTGAAAATATATTCTATATTCTTTAGATTGCTTTTTCACTTTGTTGATTATTTTCCTTGCTTCACANTTTAGTGATGATAAGCATCTTTTATTATATCTGTTGGCCATTTCTATTATTTTTTAGAAAAATGTCTAAGTCTTTTGCCCATTTTTAAATCAAGTTCCTAACTTTTGTTATTGAGCTGTTTGAGTTCCTTATGTATTTTGAATATTACCCCCTTATCACATATATGTTTGAAAATATATTCTATATTCTTTAGATTGCTTTTTCACTTTGTTGATTATTTTCCTTGCTTCACAGAAGCTTTTTAGTTTAATGTAGCTGTACGTTTTTGCTTTTGTTTTCTGACTTTTGGCATTGTATCCGGGAAATCATTGCCAAGGCCAATATTTTTTTCAAGGACTTTTATAGTTTCAGGTTTTATGCTTAAGTCTGTAATCCATTTTGAGTTGATTTTTGTATGTGGTATAAATATAATATAGAAGGGTTCAGTTTTATTCTTTAGTGTGTGGAAAGTTAGTTTTCCAAAGTATTTGTTGAAGAGACTGTCCTTTTCCCATTATATGGTCTTGGTCCTCTTGTCCCAAGATCATTTCCCCATATTCAAGTGGGTTTATTTCTGGGCTCTCTACTCTTATCAGTTAATCTATATATTTGCTTTTAGGCCATTACCACACTGTTTTTATTACTGTATCTAAGTAATACGTTTTGAAGTCAAGAAATGTGAGGCCTCATCTTTATTCTTTTGTTTTCAAGATTATTTTTCTGTTCAGGGTTCCATATGAATGTTAGGATATTTTTTTTCTATTTCTGCAAAAATTGCCATGGGGATTTTGATAGAGCTTTTATTGAATCTATAGATCTCTTTGGGTAATGTGGACGTTTTAACAATATTATGTCTTCCAATCCACAAACACTGGTATCATTCCATTCTTTTGCCTCCTTAATTGTTTATTCCTAAGTATTTTATTTTTTAATGCTATTATATTTTTTTCTAGCTTTATTAATATCTGCTTACAAATAAAATTGTATACATTTAAGATGTAAATTGTAATGTTCTGATTTTATATATGCATTGTGAAATGGTTCCCAAAATCAAGATAATTAACAGATTCATCATCTCACATAGTATGGTGGGGTTTTTTTTATGTGTTTTTTTTTCTTTTGGTTTAAAATAAACTCATTTTGCAAATTTCTAGTACACAATACAGTATTCTTAACTATAGTCACCATGCTGTAGATTCATCGCACATAACTTAATCTTTGTACACTTTGACCAGCCATCTCCCGTTTTTCCTACCCATTAGACCCTGGCAACAATCATTCTACTTTTGCTTTTATGAGTTTTGTTTATTTAGATTCCACATATAAGTGAAATCATGTGGTATTTGTCTTACTTTGGCTTATTTTACTTAGCTTAATGTTCTCCAGATTCATTCATGTTGTTGTACATGACAAGATTTCCTTCTTTTTAAAGTCTGAGTAATATTCCAGTGTGTGTGTGTGTGTGTGTGTGTGTGTGTGTGTGTGTGTGTGTGCATGCACACATACATACAACTGGGTCCTTTAACTCCAGTTTTCTGACAAAAGTACAACCAAGGTATAGGCTGGGGCCACAGTCATCTCAAGGCTCTTTTGGGGTAGGATATGTTNTTTATGATGCTTTGGATATATTGGAAGATTACTGATTTCTATCAGGCTGTGCTTTGACTATCAAAAGGTTTGAATTAAAACAAAAGAAGTATGGACATTGATTTTGGAGTCTGTGAACATAAATGGGTCTGAAGTTATCAAAGCTCATTGCTTATTGTGATGCATCTTGCATATAGATTATTCAGAAATCTTGGTAAAAGTGAACCAAAATAAGGAATTGTATCTCACTTTTGTTAAATTTATGTCTTAAGTTATTTTGGTGATAAAGGAACATATAACATTAAAGTAAAAGCAGGGAACTTTTAATCATTAACATTTATGAATTAACTTTTAAAAAAAATAAGACTAGTAAATCCTACTCTATAGTGACAGATTTTGAATCTCAAATAGTTCTCATATCTGATAGTTCTCACAGGTTGTTTTGATACTTGATAGCTGATATTCTGCTATCTCCTCCTTAAATAGAATATATCATTTATTTTATTTTTTAAATTTTCTGTCTTTCTAAAAAAATTCTTCATAACAAATATGAAATTTGAAGAAAATGTTCAATCTGGGAAATATAGTGGCTGAATTTTAGAGGCAGTAGTATAGCATTTTTTCAGAAGTGATGTGTGTGTGCATACAAGTGTGTGTGTATATATATATATGTTTATCATATATACACCTCTCTGTCTCTGTATATGTGTGTCTATTTATGTAAAGATTTTTCTACAATATGCAATCATTTTAATATATAATCTTTTTATGGTTAAACACCAAGTAGATTGTCATTCCATATGAAATGGAAAACAAATAAAACATAATTTCAATGTTCAT
>NW_017734246.1:3203-4014 GCF_001890085.2 Hipposideros armiger | reverse complement strand
TGGACTATGGGTGTTTATGAAGTGTCCATATAAGTCCATCATGTGACAAAAACAAACTCATGTAAGTTCATCATGTAACAGATGTACAACTTTACTGGAGGGGACTGATAGTGGAAGAAGCTCCGTATGTGTCGGGGCAGGAAGCATAGAACTCTCTGTATCTTCCTCTCAGTTTTATTGTGAACGGAATAGTGATCTAACAGATTAAAGTCTTAAAAAATATAAAAGTATATTTACTTCAGCATTTCAATATCTGTTTAACCAATGGAGCTGGTAAATGAAATTCATGATTTCTAAATGCTATTGACCCAGGATATTTTCAGAAGACTCTAGGTTTGCCATTACTTCTTAGGAGAGCTTGTTGTAAGATACCCTGTTATGTAAAGTTTCGTTAGACTGTGCTATCAATGATTAAGTGTACAATTCTTTTTAGAAAATGAGAGATTTTTAGAGCATAGAACCATCTGACAAGCTTTTTGCAAGGCAGTATTTATAAATTCTATCTGTCTATCTATCATCTATCTATCTATCAATCTATCTGTCTATCTATCTATCTATCTATCTATCTAATCTACCCATCCATCCATCCATCATCTATCATCTATCTATTATCATATGTCAACTGTAATTGAAAAATAAAAGATTATAAAAAATGCATTTAAAGATATTCCTAAAGGACTTAATAACTTTTTAAAAACCCTAAGAACTATTTTGTTCTAATAATATATGCCATGTCACACTTCATAGAAATTAGTACTTCACAAGTGATTAGAGGATTAATGCAAATACTCTCAAGATGAGTTACTTAATA
>NW_017734246.1:0-1099 GCF_001890085.2 Hipposideros armiger | reverse complement strand
TAAAAACATAATTCATTATTTCAATAAATTAAATGAGAAAGGATATAAAAATATTATCTGAGATAACTAGAGTATTTTATTTTTTAGTATCTCTTAGAGGATTAATTTACATTCATATAACTATATTAATACTAACTATATTAATTATAAATATATTAATAACTACCACTTTATAGAGTTTAGGCCATGTCATCATTAAATATTAGTTATCCCAAAATCAATATATAAAGTAGTCAATCCCAATCATAATTTATTTTGGAATTTATGGCTACTTCTGTGTCAAGATGACAGGGTGCCAAGATATTTGGTTAAACATTATTCTGTAGTGTCTCTGAGAGTGTTTCTGGGTGAGATTAGCCTTTGATTGATAAACCTAGTAAAGCACATTGTTCTTCCCAGTGTGGGTGGGCTCATCCTAACTGTTGAAGGCCTGAAAAGAACAATAGGCTGAATAAAGCTGAATTAACTTCCTCTGCCTAAGTCTGAGCTGGGACATCATCAGTCTTCTGCTTTCAGACTTGGACTTGGCCTGGAATTGACAGCATTGGTTCTCTTGTTTTCCAGGCTTTCAGTCTGGATGGCCACTATTCCATCAGTTGTCCTTCGTCTCCGTCTTGCTGACTACAGACCTCGGGACTTTAAGATGCTATAATTCCTTATAATAAATCTATCTATCTATCTATCTATCTATCTATCTATCTATCTATCATCTATCTATCTATCATCTATGTATCTATACATCCATCTCTATCAACTATACTATTGGTTCTATTCCTCTTGAGATTCCATCCTAATACAGAACTGGACAGATATATTTTTTTTAAGTTTACATAGAATAATAAGTGTCTGAGAATAGCTAAATTTTTAATTTGTTGGGCTGGCCAAGTGGCATGTTGGTTAAGAGTTGGCTTGGGACTCCAGCTCTGAGCAGCAGGGCCCCAATTCAGATCCCACATGAGGGCCAGTGATGCTGCACCCTCTATAGCTAAGATGGTGGACAACAGCTCAACCTGGAACTGGGCTGCCGTGAGTCACTGGTGATGGCGTAAGCTGCAGTGAAGCTGCAGTGGGCTGCTGTAAGCCAGCGTGAGCTGTCAAG
>NW_017734245.1:3663-4489 GCF_001890085.2 Hipposideros armiger | reverse complement strand
GCATCCCTGATTGCTTTAGCTGTCATTTGATGCTCCTTATATTTGTCCAATATTCTTAGTCATCTTTAATCTTATGTATTTGATCCACATAAAATTCTGAAAGGCAGCTCAGATTCTATTACTGCTATTTTACAGATGAGCAAATTGAGGACCCAAGAAGTTAAATGACCTATCCAGTGCTACCTAGCTTGTGGGTAACAGAGCTAGGCCTAGAACACAGATTTTTTTTTACTTCTAGTTCTAGGCTATATAACTATGTTTCACTGATCCTATAATTTGTGTTTTTTTTAATGTACTAAATCCATTTTGCATGCATGTAAGTTAAACATAGGACATTGGTAATAGTACAGAAGCCATAAATTTGTATAAAGTACTATAGCAATCTCCTGGTATATGTCAGTAAAATGTCTCATTCCTCCAAAATCAGTTCATTAGGACAATACTGTAACCAACAGAAGTATAGTTTCTTAAGAAATGTTACCTTTTTATACAGCCCAATGGTACTACATACCCTTGACCTTTGGCCCTGAATCCATGGTCTCATGTCTGAGTCCTAGGAGGATATGTCTAGGGAAAAGAAGGTGATAAAAAAAAAATCTAATAGAGGTGTTTGCTTAAGACTCAAATATTAGAAGCACAGGCCACTTTCTAGTTTTTTGCTGCAGCATGCAGTATCTGTAGATGAGCACCAGGCACTTTCTCCCTGGAGTCTTTTCAAGATCCCTGGAGTTCTAAGGAGATCCAACAGCCTGAATATCACGTGAACTTGGCCCTGTTTGGACTGAAGAAAACGATACCACCTTCAGCAGGTATCAGTGGTATTGAT
>NW_017734245.1:0-644 GCF_001890085.2 Hipposideros armiger | reverse complement strand
AAGCAACAGCAAAATGAAAATACTCCTCAGGGTTTAACGATCATTACAAAAGAGGCATTTCGGGAATTAAGGCGTCTTAAACTCTGGGGCAGTTTACTAAGGGAAGCTTTGGAGCCTCTTTTTCTGAAAACCATAAAGTAAGGCTCCTCTGGTTTGATGGGCAGCAACACTCTCTGTTAGTGTCTGGGAGGAAAGCAGGCTGCTCTTGAGAGAGCTCTGCCAACCTCAGCCTGAGTCTAGATAGAGGGCAGGACCCTTGTCTAAGCTACCTGCACAGTGGAGTTCCAAAACAGAACGCGGCTGCTTCCTTTCGTTCCTGGAAAACACAACACACTAGGTACCCCCGTGTTTTTACATGAGTGAGGTGTGTTTTTTTTTATACTTTCCCCCTAAAAAAACACACCTGTCAGAGGAACCCTGCAGGGAGAGTGGGGAAGGATGAAACTGGATGCTGGGAACTTGTCCTGCAGGCCAGGGACTCTCAACCCTGGTGGAGCATCAGAAGCGTCTGGAGAGCTTTGTCAAAATACTGAGCGCGCAGCACACTGGCAAAGATGTGAGTCAGTCAGTCTGGGGAGGGCCAGGCAGCTGTTGTTGCTTGTTATTTTAACGTTTTACCAATGAGTGGGGTTGCAGAGCCAAGG
>NW_017734244.1:0-4517 GCF_001890085.2 Hipposideros armiger | reverse complement strand
TCACTGGCCCTCATATGTGGGATCCGAACCGGGGCCCTCTGGCGTCCCAAGCCAGCTCTTAACCAACGCGCCACTCGGCTGGCCCTCAATATGCAATTATTAATGAGATATTTTACATTCTTTTTGTCAGACTGAGTCTTTGAAATCCCATGTGTACATTTCAGCACATTTCAATTTGGATTAGCCACACACCAGATACTCAATAGCCACATTTGGCTAGTGGCTGCTAGACCTGTATTGAACAGCACAGGTCTGAAGTCTGGAATCTAGATCAGTGCTATTTTAAGTGTATTTTTAGATAGGCTCCATCAGTGACCTTTGGAAATTTGTTAGAAATATAAGTTTTGGGGCCCTCCCTCATACTTACTCTAGTTAGAATGTCTGGGGTTTCAGTAACTTTTGTTTTAAAAGCTAGAGGATATGACTATAAAATGTTTATGTGGTATTCTGAATGGGATCCTAGAACAGAAAAAGTTCATTAGGGAAAAACGAAGGAAATTGGAATAAAGTATCAACATTATTATCACTATTGGTTCATTGAATATGACAAATATACAGTACTAATGTAAGATAGTAGGGGAAATTGTGGGCAGTATATATGGGATAGTACATTCTGTACAATTTTGCAATAATTCTGTAAATTTAAAACTCGCCTAAAATAAAGTTTTTGTTTTTCTAAAGCAGTTTTCCAGGTGATTCCATTGCTCCCTCAACATTTGAGAAGCAGTGATTTAGATCACTAATATGACCTGTACTACTGCAGCTAGGTTGGGCAGGATGGAGGTTAGTATTAGGTCTGGTAGATTAATCATAGTATTTTTGTAATAAGCTAAAACTTATAAAGCACTTACCATGTGCCAGGCATTATATCACATGTTCTACACGCATGTACTCTAATTCTCCTCGTATGTGGTATATATCCTATTAGTAAGCTCCTTTTCACAAATGGGAAAAACTGAGGCTCAGAAGGTTTAGTGACTTGTCTTAGATCTTATGGTTAGCAAGAGGTAGAGACAGTGATGTTTAAGGAGGAGGGACTAATTTTATAAGCGATCAGTTCACTTGTGAATATTTCTCTACTCTGGCAACTTTTCCTTCCTTGAGTAAGCAGTGATTGCTGTGGATACTCTGTATCATTCCTTGCATTTTATAAAGTACTTTTTTCTTCATTCTCACAAGGATCTTTTGAGGTTTGTATTGTTTCCGTTGTTTTTCAGATAACAACGTGCTCAGGGTCTGAGAACTGATAAATGGCAAATCCTACATTTAAATTTTAGGGCTCTGACACTAAATTCTGTGCTCTTTCCCTTTAGTACAGGAACATTTAGAACATATTTTGAAGTTAGAGGGAGATCTTTAGAAATTTGCTGAAAATTACCTGTATTTTGCTATATATTGATTTGTTTAAAAATTGTTTTATTGAAGTATAATGTTATATGTACACTAAAATACACTCAGCAATAAAGAGGAGTGAAGTACTGATACACCAACATGGATGAGTCTGAAAAGCTTTATTCTAAGTGAAACAAGCCAGACATAGAAGGCTGCATACTGTATGATTTGTGACTACTTTTCTATTATAGCTTTGCTTCCTTGAATAAGCAATGGTTAGTGTGATGCTCTCTATTGTGCGTTATAGTTTACTAAGTACTTTTTCACATTTTCTTTTTCCATTCTCATAAGGATCTTTTGAGATTTGTATTATTTCCTGTTCTACAGATGGTTGTATCACAATTTGTTTAGGCATTCACCAGATTATAGGCCTTTGGGTTGTTTTCAGTTTCTGGTTCTTATGAATAAAGCTGTTATGAATGTTCATGTAAGGCCTTTCCATAGACTTATGTTTTTATTTCTCTTGGGTAGAAGAGGAATGGCTAGATCATATGATAAATATATTTAATTGTATATGAAGCTGCCAAAGTGGGTGTACCATTCTATATTCCCACCAGCAATGAGTAAGAGCTCCAGTTGGTGGTATCCTTACCAAATACAAATATACACGTTTAAAGCCATTTCAGTAGGGGGATAGTGATATCTGGAAAGTTCTATTTGCATTATTAGGGTTTTGTTTCACAGCTTGATTGAGGTATGATTGCTGTATAATAAGTTGCACATATTTAAGTGTGCAATTTGATGAATTTCACGTGTGTGTGTGTGTGTGTGTGTGTAAGACTGGCTGGTGCCCTCCTTCCGCTGTGTGTTCCCTGCCCCTAACTGCTTTAGGGTGTTTAAACCTCTGCCCACCCAGGGAGCCCACCTGGGGCCTCCCCTCGGGGACTGTTGACCTTAAACTGGGCACTTTCGTCTCTGCAGTCTTTAGAGGTGCCCCGCCCCTGCAAAATGGATATTTGCTACTCTCCAACTCTTCTGAGAGGAATCTCCTCCAAGTCCTTGAATTTAAAAAATCCTCTTCCCTAGCGTGCTGCGTTTTCCAAGACAATCAACTGCCCTATATGTGTTGTATCTTAAGACGCTGCAAACCCTCTGAGAAGAAATGTCCACAGGGTCATTAGAGAAATGGCCTTCAGTTTCAGAGGCGTGTGATATTTTCCTTCTGGATGCAGCAGCGGTTTTAAATGTATTTGCAAAGGCCAAAAAAGCAAAATGTCTAAAGCATACTATTATGAACGTTCTAATGTCATTCCAAGTGAAGTGTTTGTTAATGGGTAAAAGCTGTTAACCCTCATATTGCTTTATGGGTAATTATGACTTATGGAGGTAGATTTTATTGACTACTTATGCACATATTGCTAAGGGGAGGTAATGTGGAGAAAGGAGTGTTGAATGAGGAGTCGTCACTGGAGTTCCGGTTCAGATTCTGCCACCCATTTCTAAAAGTGAGACCTCAGAAGACTCTGAATGTTGCAGGGAAAGGTTGTTAAAAAGTATCTAGCCCCAAGCCACTCCTCTTTCTACTTGAAAGTTGGGAAATTGTGGCCTGCAGATATATTTGTCCATATCCAGTGCTCCTTACCTAATCTGCAGGAGGGTGTGTTAAGATTGGGTCATCTTTCTGTATACCTTTTCTGGTCAACCTGTTATTATTTTTCACTTTGTTTTAGAAATGCTCCTGGAAACGTTTCAGAGCAGGGATTAGGGAGCCCAGAGCTGTGCCTAAGAGCAGGCAGTGAAGATTTGACCCGAGCCATGCATGCAACCTCAGGAGCCAGACAGGCTGGGCACATATATGTGTGACCCATGGTGTGCATGTAGCTCCACTGCTCTGGAGGTGTTTCTCTGTGGAAAATAAAGTGTAATATAATAGATTGTGTGAGTGAGTGTGTGTGTGTGTGTGTGTGTGTGTGTGTATGCATACATGCATGCATGCATGCCCAGTCTTTGTTGATAGATTTCTGTTTATCTTTGTTGATAGATTTCTGCTTGTACTTTATCAACCGTAGGAGCTGGAGAAGGTTGCTAACTCATTGATTCTTAATGCCATCTGTATATATTAGTTGTCCATCTATGGTCAATATGTAACTTAGACTTTTTTACTTACTACACCAGTTGTTGTGAGGCACAAGTGAACATATGTACGAGAATGCTGTAGACAAATAGCGTATTATTTGTAGTTAATCATTTGGCTTTTCTTTCATTAATTAGTATCTGTTGAGTGCTTTTTTTTTAAATGGATGGAAAGTGGGCTTTACAAATTGAAGTACTTTAAGTTATACAGTTGATATTTCCAAGAATAAAAGGGTAATAAAATCTTAAGTTGACTAAAACAGTGAATACGGTGATGTGTAAAATTGTTAAATGGTAGCACTAATATTTTGCTGAGAAAATTGATAATAGGAAAAAGCAGCTTAAGGTAAATCTGCCTAAAACAGGAATTATAATTTTATAATAAATAGTGGGAGAGAAAAGTGAATTAAACTTTTTAACAATTTTAGTTGTACGTTGCAAAAATTGCAAATATACACTATTTTGTAAAATGAATCAGATGTGAAAAGGTATGATGGTATCACATAGCATCATTGTACAATACTTTAAATCATGCTTTTCAAATCATGCTCTTTTGAGGAATCCATTGGGCCATTATCTTTGTGGTTTTTCTTTTCTTTGATTGTTAACTACCCTAATTGTGCCACATCCTCATTTGTGGATGGCTTTGCTGTGATTCAGCCAGTTTTCTACTTTATCGACTTTATTGACTAATAAATATCCTGCAGTTTTAGTTTACTGTTGATTAGCTTTTTATTTGAACTGAACTGCCAAATGCTGACATCTCGAAGGGCCCTTACATCTCGAAGGGCCCCTCCCCTGTTGGTCATTTAGTGCTTTTCAGACTTTAAGATGCATGGGAATCACCTAAACCCTAACAAGCCCCCAGGTGATACCGATGCTGCTCTTTAGCCCAGAACATAGACCACTGCTGTCCAATAGAAATATATGCCAGTTACCTGTGTAATTTTTTTAAGATTTTTTTTAAATTGGGGAATTGGGGGGATGGGAACAGTGCTGGGGAATTGGGGGAAGGGGAACAGACAAGTTGCTGTCCTTTTGTTCTTCAGTCT
>NW_017734243.1:3889-4895 GCF_001890085.2 Hipposideros armiger | reverse complement strand
CATGCTATGAAGCAAACAGAAGGATGCTCCAAGTTAACATTTATTTTCTTAGGCATTTTAGTGATAGAAGCACTTTCATATTTTTGTACTTCTTTGTTTCTTTGCATTAAAAAAAAACCCCACAAAGACAGACAGTATATACTGGTTGCAAAAATACTTGAAAAATCACTAGTCTAAAAAAACTAGGAATGCAAATAGTGAAACATTGAAATGACTAGAATTTACCACAGAAAATTTATTCAATTGTTGTCTGGTAGGTATAAGTTTTGTCTTGTCTGCTTATTAATGTATACCCATTTATGTTTGTGTTTAGTCCATTGTGCTTTTGTGAAAAGTTCAATTATTAAAATAAAATTTGATTCAATCTCATGGTGTAACTTAGTGCACTTTGATTTCAACAGATGGAAAAAAAATCGTTTATGAAGAATAGCATTTTTTCACTTAAATTTATTATGTGGTAGACCTGGGGGTGCTAGTTGATATAAAAGTCACATATCCAACAACCTCAAATAAAATATTAATAGAAAGAAAGAAAACATGGCATTAGAGGATTTTTTATGTATATATGCAGTTTGATTAAATTAGATCATAAAAAGTAAAAGTAGAGATGACTACTATAATTGTTTGGTAGGTAGAACTGCTACTGACAATTAAATTTTTATGACACTATTAGTTATGAGAATTAGCTAAATTAATGCAATTTAATTGAATGACTACTAAGAAAAATAAGAAAATTAAAATTTAAGGTGAAAGTATGGTTATGAATTAGAATAGCTGGTTAAAATTACTACAGTCATCAAATTTCAATAAAGGCTGAAAACAAAAAGGGTGTAGTTCACAAAACAGCAAAACAGATAGACTGTAACATGGACAAATGGGATGTATCTAAATGCATGAATAAATTGGAAAACTAAAATTCATGAAATCAGAGCAACCCATTCAGTTAAAATATAGAAAATGTTATATTAAAATCATGAAGCATTGATCCCAGAAATGTCTGGCAGAG
>NW_017734243.1:0-1799 GCF_001890085.2 Hipposideros armiger | reverse complement strand
ATCTGCAAACTTGTATTGAGTCATTTAATCTCTGGTAGCAATATAAAAGACTCAGGAAAACTATGTTACATTTAGAAAGCCTAGAAAAATACTCTACATAATTTTCCAGAATATTCAACCATTTTCTACAGATATCATAGTGTTTTTACGAGAAATAAGTTAAATAGACTTTCCTTTCCCTGAGGGTTAATGATTGAGCATATATCACATAGACATGTGTATTAATTATAATTTAAAACAGTCTACTGTGTAATGAACCAATTTAAAGTTAAATTTGCACTTAATCAAAACAGGTAGGGAGCATTTATATCACTTTATTTTCTGAAAACTAAATGCCATTCTTTTAATTTTCACAAATGAAGAAATAGTAATATATTTTTAAATCAACTGTTCCCTTTATTTTCACATTTTTTAGGAAACTGTTTTCTTTTGTAAATTTGCTAGTTGAATTTGAATTGCACTAACTGGTGTATTTAAAATTTGAATTTGTTAGCTTTGTTTTTCCCTGTGAGTTCAAAAACAACTTTAAATACTTTAAATTTCCTACATGTGTTATCAAAAAGACTGACAATATATTTAATATTATGTTTATAGGGTATGGCCCCCATATAACTTATTACATTATTTGAGCTCAAAACTATATTTTATTTCAGTGTCTGACTTTTAGTGACTTGGGTTTCATCTGAAGCCCTAGATATGCAATGGCTTTGCCCTGGAATTACTTTTGGCCTTTGGAAGGTCACTGGTTTACAAGTTATTGCCTCTCATAAATTGATCTAATCTTCTGAATAATGGCTGGACATGCTGATGATCAATATTTTATTGCTTCTATGTCCTAAAACACACCATGAATTACAGTCAAAATCGTTATCTCCCAGGAACGCAGACATAACAGTAATATACATGTGATATGACTCCTCAGATCGTGGTACTGTTTATGAAACAAGACCTTGCNTGAATGATTTTATTTCAGCACTATTGTAATCCCCTGTTATTTATAGCTGGAAATGCCACTGACAGTTATCACTCAGTCCTATTCAAGGCCAAAGAGTAACTCATTATAGTTTCACATTGTAATAATAAAGTCTAGATTTTCCTTTGAATCAAATTATTCTAAAGATGAATCACTTATTATATTTTCAAAGGATAATGTTAGTTAAATATAGTGTAATGCCAGAATAAAAGGTAGAAACTAATACTAATCATTTATATTGACTATCATAAATTAATATAAAACAGCTTTTGATTCTGACTATAATTATTGTTATCATGTAGTCATATTTCTTTAGTCAAAAACAAGGTATGATGTTTGTTTTATGCATTTTGTCTTTCTACTACCAAATTTTTATGGTTTATTTTCACCATTTTTATAATATTTTCATTTACTTTTGTGAGACTGTTTCCCTTATTTTTCTTTAGTTTTATGTGCACATGCTCAGATCTCTCTTGGTTATATTCTCTTGTCCATGCTTCACTTGTCAGTCAGTTCTAACATTTGCTTTTTTGATGTGTATTGTAATAGTCAATATTTGAGTGTGTGAATGCTTCTAGTAATCCTGTTTGTTAACATCATGACTGATCGAAAAATGGAAACGTTCTCTCTTGGGAGATTAAGCATGGGCGTAACAATAACTGCAATCAGAAAAAAGTTTTTGTTTATTATAATTCTACTTCTATGATCTTAAATTTTAATCAGTTTCCCCGTCAGGCACACACACACATATACACTCACACACACTTCAGTTATTCAGTTTCCTGGAGATAATAGGAATTGCTCATCTGTTTAAACCATGAATCTA
>NW_017734242.1:3103-4218 GCF_001890085.2 Hipposideros armiger | reverse complement strand
GCATAACATTTGTTGGAATACAATGGGATGAATTAATGGAAAACAGCCTTGAGGCACACAATTACACATGGTTACTAATTTACAGCAGTTTTACTTCTTTGAAAATTCTCAATAAAAACCATGCGCTGACCCGATTCGGGGCTCAGTCTTCTCTGGCTGAGTCCCTTGGTCTCACTCTTATCTTACTTTTGTCTCTTGTTCTTATTCAATCTGCGTCGCCCCTCTCGAGTCCCATTTGCCGTTGCCACGCAGGACATGACAGAAACCCTATGTTTGCAGGGAGTGTGGGTGAAGCTTCAATCACAAGTCGTATCTCATCACACACCAGAGGACACACTCATGGGAGAAACCCTACGTTTGCAGGGAGTGTGGGCGAGGCTTCAGTGATAAGTCAAGTCTCGTCAGACACAAGAGGACACACTCAGGGGAGAAGCCCTGTGTTTGCAGGGAGTGTGGGCGAGGCTTCAGTGATAAGTCAAGTCTCGTCAGACACAAGAGGACACACTCAGGGGAGAAGCCCTATGTTTGTGGGGAGGGTGGGCAAGGCTTCAGTCAAAAGTCAAATCTTATCACACACCAGAGGACACACTCAGAGGAGAAGCCCTATGTTTGTGGGGGGAGTATGAGTGAGTCATTAGCATTAAATTGCATGTCAACAACCACAGGACAAATGTAGCTACCACACACTTGATACCCCAGATTGAGGGATCTTCAGAGGGAATCTTCTGACCCCTCACCCCCTATGAGTGTAATGAGGACACAGATAACTGGTTAAACAAATCCTACACCTTCATGACGAGAGATGAGATAGATAAATAGCTGCTTAAATGCTATGTGGATGTTACAACAATCTCCTCCATGGTTTCTTTGGGCTCCTGTTCTAATAAATTTTGTTTCCATACAAATCTCAGGGCCACATACTTCATTCCCCTCTCACCACTGAAGGCAGAGGTGTCAAGCAGGACCACAGAGAACTTGTACGTTCAGCCACAGGAGCTCAACCCCGGAACGGCATGAGTCTGGAGTCACTGTAGTTAGTTTACTGCCCAGGGAGAGAAACCTGGGGTTTGAGGCAGACTCCTGGGGGAAGGGCATTCCCTGGACTTCTGGGAAGT
>NW_017734242.1:0-892 GCF_001890085.2 Hipposideros armiger | reverse complement strand
GGGACCCAGGTGGTGGTCACCTCCACTTCCACCAGGACTAGCCTAAAACTCTCCTGGAAGGCTGAGAAATTCAACGTGAGGGGAGACTGGTCTGTACTGTCTTCCTCCCCATTCAGCAACAGACCAAATTCCTAGCGTGGCCACCAGCTTGCAAGATGGCCCCTGAAATCCATCTCTGCCACCCACGCCCTTGTACCATCTCTCCTTCAAAGAACAGGGCTGACCTGTGTTGTGCACATCATGGTGAGAGACTCCCAGAGCTGTTGTAAAAATACATTTGGGCTTCAGCCTTGCTCTGCTGTCTCACAGGGCCTCAGATCACCTTGTGCAGGGAGCAGTGTTTACACACACCTCCTGCCCAACTGTCAGCTGCTGGCAGCCAGTCCTCGGTTTGAAGAGGAGGCTCAGAGAAGTGAGTGTTGCCTGACGCCTGCAGTTGAGGATGTCACAGGGCGGACCGGTCAGCCAAGAAACCAGAACAGCAGAGTCCTCCAGAGCTGCAATCAGGCAGGCCTCCTGGGGTCTGAGCAGGGTAAACTGCTCTGAAACTCAGTAAATGTGTCTTTGACCCTGAGACCCCGCCCCGCCCCTTGAGCCCCTGTCCAGCCCCTTGAAACCCTGTCCCGCCCCTTGAGCCCCTGTTCCTCCCAATCCCGCCCCCCGAGACTAGCCCATTGAGCCCCTGTCCCGCCCAGCACCTGCTGGAGTCCCACCCCATCATTCTGCAGGTGCCCTGGAGTGCAGGAGAAGTCACATGAATTGTGTGGGTTCACACTCGGGTGTTCCAGTCATTGCTGAGAGAGAGAGAGAGAGAGAGAGAGAGAGAGAGAGACAGAGACAGAGAGAGAGAGAGAGAGAGGGAGAGAGAGGGAGAGAGAGGGAGAAAGAGAGA
>NW_017734241.1:3416-4639 GCF_001890085.2 Hipposideros armiger | reverse complement strand
TTACCCTACTTGAAGGATAGAAAAAACAAACAAACAAACAAACAAACATTTTTAAACAGTGAATAGAGTAACCTGTCAGGCAACATCAAGCAGTCAAACATACATATGTCAATTATAGTCCCCAAAAATGAGAGGGAGGAAGGTGGGGGGGAGTGAGAGAGAGAGAGAAGGATGGTAAAAGGAGGAATAGGAGGAGGAGTGGAAGGAAGAGGAGGAGGAAGAGAAGGAGAAAAAGAAGAACAAAAAGGACAAGAAGGAGAAGGAGAAGAAAGAGGGGAGAGGTTTGGAAAAAAGAGAAGAGAATGGGAAAAAAGGGGAAGGGAAGAGAGAAGAAAGGAGAGAAGAGGAGAGGAGAGAATATCAAGTAAGATAAAATGTAAACAACTTATTTTCATAACTTTGAAATTACATAAAGAGAAAAAGCAACTAAAAGCCAAAAAATTTTTCAGTTTTTGTTTTCTTCTTTTAAACTAAATTGTAGTTTAAACATTTGATTCACCTCTATAATAAGTCAACATCTTTGGACTATTTAATAAGATGCTTTAAAATAAATTAAGTTAGAGTATTTATAGTAATGGTTAAAAATTCAATTAAGGAAAAGTCTAACATGTATATAATGCATGATGGCAGAACTAATTATTCGCATTCATAATAATCTTAGAGAGAGACTAATAACTTTATTTCCATAACTTTATTTCCAAAGGCAGAGTAATATTGAAAACAAAGATAAAAACTTAATTAAGTCTTAAAAGTAGATTCTGAACTATTAACTGTGTTTGCTAATTAATTTGTAATGCAGAAAGCTGTTCTATAGAGTGATATTAAATAAACACACTTTCAGTGTGTCAATGGCTTAAAGCCTTTATTTTTGCAGATTTAGACCAATCTGTTTAAAGTTCAGCTAATTTTAAAGAGAATGAGAGTCTGAATTTAGGTCAGATTGCTCAAGGATATTGCAAAGTGGGAACTTTGGCTTTTCTTGAATTTTATATTTTATGCAAAGAATCATATACTTTCAACTACACACACACACACACACACACACACACACACACACACACACATGCACACAGAGCAGAGAAATTGAACAGAAAGGTTAAGCTTTCTGATATAGAAAAATGATTTTCTTTAAGTTAGCAAATTTATTTTCTCTGAGAGTGTATTAGAAAAATGAAGACTTCTAAAGTGTTAAAAATAGCACCTTCTTCGAATTAGGCAGCCAT
>NW_017734241.1:0-671 GCF_001890085.2 Hipposideros armiger | reverse complement strand
CAAAACACAGAAACCTGAAAGGTACTCTGAAAATATACGTATTATCAGTGCATAATGATTTTTTAAAAACTAAATGTGGTTAAATGGTTGTTTATAACAAGCACTACAGTTTATGTCATTCTGAAAATAAATGTGTTCCTTAAAAAATGAGCTAATGCCAAGTAATTTTAAAGTTGATTTGTTTTCAAAATCGCAACAGAGAATGATATACATAGGAGGAATATAGCAAAGTTCCTTGTAATCTGCAAAACATGAGTGTACTGGTGAATGGAGAGGAAACATCAGAAGAACTGTCATGTAATAAGTGGCATTTAAGCTGGGATGTTGATATAATTTGTGGAGTTGTCTGTGGGGAATAGAACTTTGATGCTTTAGGATACTGCCAAAGAAGAAGATCCAAGGAAGTTTACGTTTAATAAAATATTCATTTGTGGAAGGAAAACATCTCGTTTAAAGGGTGTGATGTCAATTCCAGATGTAACACACTTTATGGGTCCCTACCCACACACCTTGGAGCCATGTTCATTTTAGTGCAGCTGGAGAATTTCTAGTGCCATAGCCTTTCACCTCAGCCACTCTACGTTTCTTCAAGATAGACTGAAGTATTTGAGAATTACGCCTCTCCTGGTTCTTCCATTAGCCCTCAATCAGGAACACTTATATAATTACCC
>NW_017734240.1:3492-4356 GCF_001890085.2 Hipposideros armiger | reverse complement strand
CTGCACTTGGATGGTGCTAAAAAGACCAGTGCACAAAGTGAATGGGTATTTTAAGAACTGGATGAATTTTGAATATACTTCTTAACTCACACACAGATCAATCAGCATTGTATAGAAGACTTTCAGGTTTGAGGAGTTTAAGCAAAACTACTGCCCAATTCATTATCTCACAACTAAGCAAAGTGATGCAGAAGCTAAAAACAATAAAAATAAGAAACAACAACAATAATGAAAAGATCAGATGTATCAGAGGCTATGTATTTTTTAGAGGAGACAAATTTTGCAGTTTTAGTTGGGGCAAGTTTTATAAAATAACAATAATAATTAGAAATACAATGTATAATACAGAGTTCCTTCAATATATTATCTCAAATGTCCAATTTTCAACAAAAATATAAAATAAATAATTTGAAGCATTACAAATGCTCAGGGCAAAATAGTAATTAGAATTTGACAATAATGGACTCTGATATTGAAATCAGCTAGTGTGGATTTCAAAATATGTTTTATAAATCTGTTAAAGAATTAAAGAAATCTATGTTCACAGTAGTAAAGAAAAATATGAAAGCAATGGTTCAAAAGATAAGGAATCTCAATATAGAACTATTAACTATGAAGAAGAACCAAATGGAAATTCACTACCTCAATAAAGACTTGAAATGGCAGAAAAGTCAGGAAAATCTAAGTACAAAAATGATCCAATCCTAAGAACAGAGAGACAAATGATTAAAGACAAATTAAGAGAGACTCAAGGCTTGTGGGATATAACAAACTTACCAACAAATAAATATGTGATGGAGTTCCAGACAAAGAGGGGGAAGAACAAAAGATCAGAAAAGAAATTGAAGAAACAATGATTGAAAC
>NW_017734240.1:0-1293 GCF_001890085.2 Hipposideros armiger | reverse complement strand
GGGTCCCAGTTTCCCAGGACACTCCCTTGAGGAAGCTTTACCGATATCATTCCACCGGGTCTCCGAGTCACTGTGGGGGTCAGTTGAGGATGAGGCTGTAAGGCAACAGGGAAAGAAGAATATCTATAAAGATTGACTTTTAATATTTAATTATTTACCTGACAAATCAGTTGGCAAGCTATTATGTAATAATTTAGTAACCTGGATGAATAAAATATCAAATACAGAAAAAAGTCAATATTATTTTATATCAGAAATAAACAAGGTATATATATATATATATATATATATATATATATATATATATATAATCAGACACTATAGTTCATTGATAATAGCAACCAAAACCTGAAGAAACTTACAAACTATAAAGATCTTAATAAATAGGATTGCTGTTATGTCAAAAATCCTTTCAATTCTATGAATACTTTACTAATATTTTTATTAATTTTGCCCAAATTGATCAATAAAGACAATAATAGTTCAATCAAAATTCAAACAGAATATTTTTGAAGTTTATCAAGTTGATCCTAAAGGTGACATGAAAAAATATATCCAAGAATAAAATGAACAATTTTGAAAATTAAAAACAAAGACATGGCAGTTTTCTAATTCAGGTGTCAAAGCATCTAATTATCTATGATAATAAAATGTGTGTGTTACCACATGAATAGACAAATAACCAGAACATAAAAATGAGAGTTCAGAGAGTATAAAAATAGGCTGACATACATTGAGATATTTAGTTTATTATAAAACTTCACATGTGGCATGAAGATGGCGTCTTCAATAAGTTAGTTTGGGATATTTAGGAGAAATTTAAATTATTCTCTTATTTGGTACTATTTATACAGCCTCTCACTTCAAAGATGTTATAAAGAAAGACATAAAAAATAGTTTATAGCCCTGGAATTGCTGCAAATATGTCGCAGTTGACCTAGACATGAATTTTTTTGTGTTATGTTGACCAGTGTGAACTGAATGCTTAGACAGACAGTAAATTTAAAAGCATTAGACAATGATAATATCATATGATAAATTAGAAGAAATACAAACTAAAAATGTATTTATCTGGTCTTGATTTCAAATGCAAATTGAATATTTTTATAAGTTGATTGATTAATAAGATTTTTCCCTTCTAATTTCTGTTTTAATTTGATTAAAATGAAAACAAGACATGCATAAGCTATACAAAGTTTCCCTGTTGCAAATCTATGCTTCTTATGTGTTCTTTTTATTACTTCAGAATGAATCAAAGTATTATAGATTTAAAGGTTTTGTTTTGTTTTCTCT